>NC_091950.1:27754466-27779466 GCF_031021105.1 Erythrolamprus reginae
ATATAAAACCCCAACAATTAAAAAACCATGCAATACATACATACCAAAAACATAAAATATAAAAGCCTAGGGGAGGTGTCTCAGTTCCCCCATGCCTGGCGATATAGGTGGGTCTTGAGTAATTTACGAAAGACAAGGAGGGTGGGGGCTGTTCTAATCTCCGGGGGGAGTTGATTCCAGAGGGCCGGGCCCCCCACAGAGAAGGCTCTTCCCCTGGGGCCCGCCAAACGACATTGTTTGGTCGACGGGACATGGAGAAGGCCAACTCTGTGGAACCTTATCGTCCACTGGGATTCGTGCGGTAGAAGGCGATTCCGGAGGTATTCTGGTCCACTGCCATGTAGGGCTTTAAAGGTCATTTCCAACACTTTGAATTGTGACCGGAAACTGATCGGCAGCCAGTGCAGGCTACTGATCAGAATAGAATAGAATAGAAAATAGAATAGAATAGAAAATGGGATAGAATAGAAAGAAAGAAAGAAAGAAAGAAAGAAAGATTTTGCAATCATTTACTGTTTAGTCGTTTAAAGCTAAATAAATAGATGAATGCAGGCAGTGGGCATGTGAAACTGCCTATTCAACAATATTTTTAAAATGCCAATCACTTTTAGATAAATGAAACCATAGGATAGTCAGAGCCAGGGCCGCCGATAGGGCGGTACTACTGGTAGTGGCGTCAGGGGCCTGGCCAAATTGACAAATAGGGGGGGGCCCGGATGGTTTTGCCGGCCCCCTGGCACCTGCAGTAATTTGTGCCCAGTGAGCAGCGCCGACGCTGAGCTCCAGCTCCTCGCAGTACCGGCCCTCTCTTGGAGCGCGCGGCGAAGGTAGGAGCCCCTTCGGGGTGGCATCGTTGGGGAATGAGGCTTGGGCGGCTGGGGCGTTCCCTGTAGCTGTAGGCTGCGCACGCCTTAGCCAGCGCATCCCAAAACGCCCCCCCAGCCCCGCACACCCTTTTCCAAGGGCGCGCACGCCGCGGCCGCCCCCAGCCCTCCCCGCTCCTCTAGCCCCCTCGCGCCCCTGGCTACTCGCCGCTGCCCCCCGCATGCCCGCCTGCCCACCCGATCCACCTCTCTTTCTCCTCCGCCGGCCAAGGTTTTTCTTGCCGGAAAAAAAAGAAAGAAAACCTTTGCCGACTTTTTTTTTTCTTAATTTGAATGTTCCGGGCGGGCTGGCAGGGACATTGAAAATCACTTTCGCCAGCGTCCGGAGAACGAGAGAGAGTGAGAGCGACAGAGCAAGATAGAGAGAAAGTGAGAAAGAGAGAGAGAGAGAAAGAGGGGGGGGAGAGATAGCAAGAGAGAGAGAACGAGAGAGAGAAAGAGTGAGAGAAAGAAAACGAGAGAGAAAGTGAGAAAAAGAGAGAGCAAGAGGGGGAGAGATAGAGAAAGAGGGGGAAGAGAGAGAAAGAGAAAGAAAGAAAGAAAAAGAGAGAGAGATGAGAGAGGAAGGAAGAGAGTGAGAGAGGAAGAAAACAAGATAGAGAAAGAGAGAAAGAAAGAAAGAAAGAGATGAGAGGGGAAGGAAGAGAGTGAGAGAGAGGAAGAAAGCAAGATAGAGAAAGAGAAAGAGAGAAAGAAAGAAAGAGATGAGAGAGGAAGGAAGAGAGTGAGAGAGGGCTGTGTTTGACCTCAGAGGGCCGGGGGGAGGGCTTGCCCAGGGTGTGTGGCCATGGTGGGCATGGCACGGGATTTGGGGGCAGTAGTTTTAAAATGGCGGGGGGGGCAGACACTTAGGCTGTATGGGGCCCCAAAATTCCTGATGGTGGCCCTGGTCAGAGCTGATATGAAAATGCTAAAATCAGACTGGATGATCGATGTCCAGAAATGCAGGTTTGCTTATCATGTCATAAAACAATAGAAAACAAAGAGCGTGTTATAAGACATTAACAATTAAAATATTAAATATTAAATGTTTACATTTTGTTAACATTAAATGTTAACAAAAGTAAGTAAGAAAGCAACAAATGCACAAATGGGGTGTAAGTGGGTTCTTCCTCGTGTACTAGCTACCTCATCCTGAGTGGGATGCCTCCTTGGAGTCCCAGGCCAATTAGAGTCAGGTTTTAAGGCCAAGGAAGGGGGAGGGCAGGTCTCACCTTGAGAGTCAGAATAGAAAAGAAAATAGAATAGAAAATGGGATAGAAAATGAAATGGAATAGAATAGAAAATGGGATAGAATAGAAAATAGAATAGAATAGAAAATAGAATAGAAAAGAAAATAGAATAGAATAGAAAATGGAATAGAATAGAAAATAGAATAGAATAGAATAGAATATAAAATAGAATAGAATAGAAAATGGGGTAGAAAATGGGATAGAATAGAATAGAAAATAGAATAGAATAGAAAATAGAATAGAATAGAAAAGAAAATAGAATAGAATATAAAATGGAATAGAATAGAAAATAGAATAGAATAGAAAATGGGGTAGAAAATGGGATAGAATAGAATAGAAAATAGAATAGAATAGAAAATGGAATAGAATAGAATAGAAATAGAATAGAATAGAAAATGGAATAGAAAATGGAATAAAATAGAATAGAAAAGAAAATAGAATACAATAGAAAATAGAATAGAAAATGGGATAGAATAGAAAATGGGACAAAAATGGAATAGAATAGAATAGAAAATGGAATAGAAAAGAATAGAAAATAGAATAGAATAGAAAATGGAATAGAATAGAATAGAAAATGGAATAGAAAATGGAATAGAATAGAATAGAAAATAGAATAGAATAGAAAATAGAATAGAATAGAATAGAAAATAGAATAGAATATAAAATGGGGTAGAAATGGGATAGAATAGAATATAATAGAGAATAGAATAGAATATAGAATAGAATAGAATAGAAAATGGGGTAGAAAATGGCATAGAATAGAATAGAAAATGGCATAGAATAGAATAGAAAATGGCATAGAATAGAATAGAAAATGGAATAGAATAGAAAATGGAATAGAATAGAATAGAAAATGGAATAGAATAGAATAGAAAATAGAATAGAATAGAAAATGGAATAGAATAGAAATAGAATAGAAAATGGAATAAAATAGAATAGAAAAGAAAAGAAAATAGAATAGAATAGAAAATAGAATAGAAAATGGGATAGAATAGAAAATGGGATAGAATAGAAAATAGAATAGAATAGAAAATAGAATAGAAAAGAAAATAGAATAGAATATAAAATGGAATAGAATAGAATAGAAAATAGAATAGAATAGAAAATGGGGTAGAAATGGGATAGAATAGAATAGAGAATAGAATAGAATATAAAATAGAATAGAATAGAAAATGGGGTAGAAAATGGGATAGAATAGAATAGAAAATAGAATAGAATAGAAAATAGAATAGAATAGAAAAGAAAATAGAATAGAATATAAAATGGAATAGAATAGAATAGAAAATAGAATAGAATAGAAAATGGGGTAGAAATGGGATAGAATAGAATAGAAAATAGAATAGAATAGAATAGAAAATGGAATAGAATAGAATAGAAAATAGAATAGAATAGAAAATGGAATAGAATAGAAATAGAATAGAATAGAAAATGGAATAGAAAATGGAATAAAATAGAATAGAAAAGAAAATAGAATAGAATAGAAAATAGAATAGAAAATGGGATAGAATAGAAAATGGGACAAAAATGGAATAGAATAGAATAGAAAATGGAATAGAAAAGAATAGAAAATAGAATAGAATAGAAAATGGAATAGAATAGAATAGAAAATAGAATAGAATAGAGAATAGAATAGAATAGAAAATAGAATAGAATATAAAATAGGGTAGAAATGGGATAGAATAGAATATAATAGAGAATAGAATAGAATATAGAATAGAATAGAATAGAAAATGGGGTAGAAAATAGAAAAGAAAAGAAAATAGAATAGAATAGAAAATAGAATAGAAAATGGGATAGAATAGAAAATGGGATAGAAAATGGAATAGAATAGAATAGAAAATGGAATAGAATAGAATAGAAAATGGAATAGAATAGAAAATATAACATAATAGAAAATGGGATAGAAAATGGAACAGAATAGAATAGAGTTCTTTATTGGCCAAGTGTGATTGGACACACAAGGTATTTGTCTTTGGTGCATATGCCCTCAGGGTACATAAAATAAATAGAAATTACTAGGTAACTTCATCAGTGTTAATGGTTGCAAGCTGGGGAATTCTGGGAGTTGGAAGTTCACAAGTCTTAAAAGTTGCCAAGTTTGGAGACTCCTGGAATAGAAAATTGGAAGATCCACAGGGCCAGTGGGATGGTATAGCAAGCATGGCTAAAATATCTGAACAGTGACAATGACTGAAGTGTTTCAGATTCACAAGAAATAGTATAAGGTCAGACTAGATGGACTGTGAGGTCTTTTTCTGCTGTCAATCTCCTGTTTCTATCCCAGATTTGTGTTTTATATACATGCTGGGCACTTATTTATTTGGGATATTTGGAAACTATGGTTCATTGTATTTGAAAAATTCCTTTTTGGGAAAGTTTATTATTATTATTATTATTATTATTATTATTATTATTATTATTATTATTATTAATTAGATTTGTATGCCGCCCCTCTCCATAGACCAGGTTTAACTAAGCAACTTTGCAGATCTGTGAGAAAAATGAGAGACAAGTGGTAGCTGAATGCCTACATTTGAAAACTTCTTTCCCCTGAAGTGATGGGAATCTGCTTCTGACAATCAGACAGAGCACTGATAATATTACCTAGTTGGATGATAAAACATCAGCAATAAACAACCAAGCTCAGACAGCACCAAGGCCTCCATAGTCATAGTACAGTGATGGCGAACCTATGGCATTTCTGCTGGCACGCAAGCTGTTGCCCTAGCTCAGCTCCAACGTGCATGTGTGTGCCGGCAAGGTGACTTTTGGCTCACACAGAGGCTCTGGGAGGGCATTTTTTGCTTCCAGGGAGCCTCTGGGGCCTAGGGAGGGCGAAACACAAGCCTACTGGGCCCACCAGAAGTTGGGAAACAGGCCATTTCTGGCCTCCAGAGGGCCTCTGGGGGGTGGGGGAAGCTGTTTTTGCCCTCTGCAGGCATTGAATTATGGGTGTGGGCCAGTGTTCCCTCTAATTTTTTTGGGGGGGTGGGCGGAAAAGTATAGTGTCTGAGCGGCAGTCCCTTCGGGACTGGGCGGCACAGAAATTAATAAACAAACAAACAAACAAACAAACAAATAAAAAACCCACCTTGTTTTGCCTCAGAGAATTTCAAAATAAAATACTGTACTGTGTGTCTATAACAGTGAGCTCATAATAGGGCAACTCTATCAATATCAAAATGCCACTTAAATAGTTGAGCTAGTTTCAAACTAGATTTTGATTTTCTTTCTCTCTTCCTTACTCCCATTCTTTTTCTTTCTCTTTTCCTTCCTCTCTTTTTTCTATCTGTTTCTCTCTCTTCCTCTCTCTCTCCTTCCCTCTCACTCTTTCCCTCTCGGCTTCTGGGCAGGTTTGAAAAACTCTGAGTTGATGATGATTTTTAAGTGAGCGATTGCTCACTGCTCAGCTTAGAGGGAACTATGGTGTGGGCACTCGCCCATGTACAATAGTGCACCCCCACACTCTTTTGGCACTCGAGGAAAGAAAGGTTCGCCATCACTGTCATGGCATATCAACATGGGAACTTATTTGTTTCCCCTTCAAAGGCATCATTCATTGGAAAGCAATGTTTATTTACAGCTCAGAGTTACTAAGATACTAAGGGATCCAGCTGAGAAATACCTCTTTGCTGCCATCTAGTGCCCATATAGATTTGTTCAGCCCAAACACCATACAGCAGAGATCCTCAACCCCTAGGCCGCATGTGTGATCTACTAGGAACCAGATCACATAGCTGGAAGTGAGCAGCAGGTGGGCAAAACTGCAAGCGCAGGATCTAGGTTGCACGTCCCTCCTCATCCACACCCTTCCTCCGGTCCATGGGAAAAATTGTCTTCCATGAAACCCATCCCTGGTGCCAAAAAGGTTTAGGACCACTGCCCTATAACATAGTGTTTATGATTTATCTGTCAAAAATTCCATACTGTTGGGTGATGTTAATGATGAATATGAGTGGGATTATCACATTTCCTTTCTTCCCTTTATCTTCTTTCTTCCACTTGCCTCTCAGAATCAGAATTCTGATGGGACACACAAAGTAAATGGTTGTTAAGGGAATGGGAAATGGTAATTTAGGGGTTTAAAGTGTTAAAGGAAGGCTTGTGATACTGTCCATAGCAAAAAATGGTGTATTTACTTCCGCATCTCTACTTCGCGGAAATTCAACTTTCGCGGGCGGTCTTGGAACACATCCCCCGCGGAAATCGAGGGAACACTGTACTGATTAACTGTGGCTACTTGGTGGTTATTTATTTTATTTATTTATTTATTCTTTGTCCAATATACAATACATATGAAAGAGAATAGACATTAAGTAATATATATAAAGATAGGAAGTAAAGAAGAGAAGTAGATGGGAAGGAGAGAATATATATGATATAAGGGATAAGGAAAGACAATTGGACAGGGGACGATAGGCACATCAGTGCACTTATGTACGCCCCTTACTGGCCTCTTAGGAACCTGGAGAGGTGAATTGTGGAGAGTCTAAGGGAGAAATGTCGGGGGTTGGGGCAGTGTTCCCTCTAATTTTTTTTGGGGGGGGGCAGAAAAGTATAGTGTCTGAGCGGCAGTCCCTTTGGGACTGGGCGGCACATAAATAATAAATAAATAAATAACAAACAAACAAACAAACAAACAAATAAAAAACCCTCCCTGTTTTGCCTCAGAGAATTTCAAAATAAAATACTGTACTGTGTGTCTATAACAGTGAGCTCATAATAGGGCAACTCTATCAATATCAAAATGCCACTTAAATAGTTGAGCTAGTTTCAAACTAGATTTTATTTTCTTTCTCTCTTCCTTACTCCCATTCTTTTTTTTTCTCTTTTCCTTCCTCTCTTTTTTCTATCTGTTTCTCTCTCTTCCTCTCTTCCTCTCTCTCTCCTTCCCTCTCACTCTTTCCCTCTCGGCTTCTGGGCAGGTTTGGAAAACTCTGAGTTGATGATGATTTGTAAGTGAGCGATTGCTCACTGCTCAGCTTAGAGGGAACTATGGGTTGGGGGTTGACACTATTGAGTCCGGTAATGAGTTCCCACGCTTCGACAACTCGATTGTTAAAGTCATATTTTTTACAGTCAAGTTTGGAGCGATTAATATTAAGTTTGAATCTGTTGTGTGCTCTTGTGTTGTTGCGGTTGAAGCTGAAGTAGTTGTTGACCGGAAGGACATTGCAGCATATGATCTTGTGGGCAATACTTAAGTCGTGTTTTAGGCGCCGTAGTTCTAAGCTTTCAAGACCCAGGATAGTTAGTCTATTTTCGTAGGGTATTCTGTTTCGAGTGGAGGAGTGGAGGGCTCTTCTGGTGAACTCTGCAAACATTTGCATCTTCTCCCCAAATAAACTGGGAGAAAAATCGTCCCTTTCCTGCTTGCTCTGGAGAAGACGGGGATTTTTGATTTAATAACCCGCCAAGGCAGTTCTGGTTTCCGGAGAAAAATGCCCTGCAAGGGTTAAGCAAGCTGCTCCTGCTGCGTTACCTTCAGGGCAGAGTCCTGCTGTTATTGGTCTTGGCAGTTCCCAGGAGCACAAGGCAGACGTTTCCCCTCTGCCCCCTCTCCTGCCTGGTTTAACTCATGGGAGAGGGACAGAAATTTCTCTTGGCGTTTCACGTGTCTTGACTGCTTGGCTGAGTGTCGGGGGGGGGGGGGGATGCAAGCCTCAGAGATCAAAGCTTCAACGGCTTGAGTGACATTTCGCCTGTCGCTGAGAGACCAATCTCAGCCGCAAGACAGAAACATGGGCCTGACAGCAGTGAGCAAGGGAGAAAACCAGGACCATTTGCCTTAGTTTCTACGCAGCTTCTGCTCTGGCAATCTCACGCTACTCACCAGAGCCTACAAAACTTTTGCCAGACCCATCCTTGAATACAGTTCATCTGTCTGGAACCCATACCACATCTCGGACATCAACGCCCTTGAAAATGTCCAAAGATATTTCACCAGAAGAGCCCTTCACTCCTCCACTCGAAACAGAATATCCTACGAAAGCAGACTATCAATCTAGGTCTAGAAAGCTTAGAACTACATCGCCTAAAACACGATCTAAGTATTGCCCACAAGATCATATGCTGCAACGTTCTACCTGTCAATGACTACTTCAGCTTCAATCGCAGCAACACAAGAGCACGCAACAGATTCAAACTTAATATTAACCGCTCCAAATTTGACTGTAAAAAATATGACTTCAGCAACGAGTTGTTGAAGCGTGGAACTCATTACCTGACTCAGTAGTGTCAACCCCTAACCCCCAACATTTTTCCCTTAGACTATCCACGATTCACCTCTCCAGGTTCCTTAGAGGTCAGTAAGGGGTGTGCATAAGTGCACCAGTGTGCCTTCCGTCCCCTGTCCAATTGTCTCTCCTTATCTCATTTATCTTTTCTTCCTTTCAAATATGTTCACCTATACTTTTATATCTTTTCTTCTATTCTTTTCTTTACTTATATTATTACATATCTTTCTCTTCAATGTGTATTATGTATTGGACAAAATAAATAAATAATAAATAATAAATAAATAATAAATTATAATAAAGACGTCCACAGTCATGTAAGAGCTGGTGAAAGTAGGAAAGGAGTTGCCCAAATTATACTCCTGTCTCTTTTCTTTTTGCCTTCCTGAAATCTCCCTCTAGCAGAGCATCTTGCTTTCTACCCTAGTTGGAGAGACACATCTGGGAAGCTCACAGACCAAGGAGGGGAGATTATTGTTTCTCATAAAGGAAGTGATGTTCAGACATTCATATCTGTAGCCCTATTGATGGACCCCTTCAAATCTGTTACAAGATACTTTCTTTCTTTCTTTCTTTCTTTCTTTCTTTCCTCTTTCTTTCTTTCTTCCTTCCTTCCCTCACTGCTTTTCTTTCCTTTCCCTTTCTCCCCCTCCATTTCTTCCTCCTCTATCTATCTATCTATCTATCTATCTATCTATCTACCTATCTGTTTATCTCTATCCATCCATCCATCCATCCACCTACCTACCTACCTACTGTTGTGGTTAGCTCTGGCCCAGCTCCTGCCCCAAGGACTGTGGATGTGGGGGAGACATCCACATGCTGCAGGCCTGTTTTGCCCCCGCTCTGACCAAGAAGACATGAGTGACAGGGAGGAGGAGAGTGGGGCAGACAGCTCAGAAGGAGATCAATTATCTAGCTCCTCCTTGGATTCAGAACAAGAGTTAATGATACAGCCACGCATGCGGAGAGCGATGCATAGGCAAGAACAACTGAGAGATTATTATCAAAGAAAATGAGGCCACCTGTGGTTGGGTGGGGCTGTGCTCATTAGTGAGGCTGCTATAAATAGCAGCCTGTGGGTTTGGCCATTGTGGAGGATTATCTGATCGTTGTGTTTTGTGACCGCTTTACTGACTTTGACCTTTTGTGTGCTGATTTTTCTCCGCTTTGAAACTAAACCAGAGCAAAGTATGTTTCACTTTGTGAAAGAAGAAGGACTGTGAATTGCCTCACAGCTGCAAGCTAAGTATCACAGAACTGATAAGGGACTTGTACAAATTACCAGTTTGTTTGGAGACAGTGCTCTTTGCTATACCAAAAGAGGGCTTAGGTTAAGTGAATTTTCATTATAAAGAACATTGTTTTGAATTTTCAAACGTTTGTGTGTGTGTGTCTGAAATTTGTACCTGTGAATTTTCGGGAGGACTCTACCAGAGAGCCCGACAGAACACCTACCTACCTACCTATCCTTATTTCTTTCCTTTCTTTCTTTTCCTTTCCTTCCCTCCCACTCCGCCTCCTCCTTCCTCCCCCCTCTCCTCCTCCTCCTCCTCTCCTCCTCCTTCTTCTCCTTCTTTTTTCTTCTTCCCATAGATTTTTCCAATCCAACTCCACAATAGGCAACTTGCTGCTATTCAAAAGCCCCCAGACCACAGAAAGGAACTGCTGTCCCTATTTGACCCTAAAGTCAACTGGTGTTAAATAGAGAGGGTTGTTTTTAGACATCATAACTAGTAGCCTTGAATGGAGATGATGCTAAAAGTTAAGGTACAATTGTTGGTTATTCCCAGTGGAAGGATAGTAATAAATGGACAGTCCAGAATTGGTACTGGTATATGGTGGACCACATCCACTTCGAAATTATGGAAATAAGATTAAATAACTTTGATGAAAATAAATTGGAGAAGCTGATGGGACGATGGAATAAGGTGAAAAATTATATCTTAAGTAGAATTTATGACGACAATGTGAAAAATAAATTCCAATCACTTTTTGTATGTAAAGAAGTGTAAACCGGAGCCAAGGAAGAAATTGAAATTTATTGTAAATAATTTAACCCCCTAAATGGTGGTGGGGTTTATTGGTGTTGGGCACTTTTTCTTTCAGATTTTTTTGTTTGTTTGTTTGTTGTAATAAAAATTTAATAAAAATATTTTTTTTAAAAAATTGTTGATTATTCCCGGAATTACACCCTCTGCTCCTTGGTTTGGGACTTCGGGGCATTCTGGGTGTAGACAGACGTTCAATAGAATCTCAGATGAGGATTGCTCAGGCTACACCCACCTCTTTCTTAAGTCAAGCTGTTCCACAGCTAGTGGCAAGTGGAGTGTGACATCATTGGTTGCCATGGCAAATGCTTCCTGCAGTTTCTTGCCATCCAGAATGGTTGAAAAACAAGAAAGCATCATCAGAAGGTGATGCTTGGGAGAAAAAAACAAATAGCAAAAAGGCAGCTTCAAGAGTTCTTCCATGAAAGTTGAGCATTTTTAAGCACTGAATAAGCATGTGCTTAGGAGTATTTTTCTCAGTGAATGTACTTTGTGCCTGAATGTGGAATTTGGATACTAATACAGTGGTACATCTACTTACGAACTTAATTCGTTCAATGACCAGGTTCTTAAATACAAAAGTTTGTAAGAAGAAGCATTTTTCCCCATAGGAAGCAATGTAAAAGCAAATAATGCGTGCGATTGGGGAAACCACAGGGAAGGTGGAGGCCCTGTTTCCTCCCAGGAGATTCCTAGAGAGGCCCCACAGAGGCTTCTCCCCGCCTTTTCCAGCCCTATTTCCTTCCAGGAGATTCCTAGAGAGGCCCCACGGAGGCTTCTCCCTGCCTTTTCCAGCCCTATTTCCTTCCAGGAGATTCCTAGAGAGGCCCCACAGAGGCTTCTCCCCGCCTTTTCCAGCCCTATTTCCTTCCAGGAGATTCCTAGAGAGGCCCCACGGAGGCTTCTCCCTGCCTTTTCCAGCCCTATTTCCTTCCAGGAGATTCCTAGAGAGGCCCCACGGAGGCTTCTCCCTGCCTTTTCCGGTTACGGCTTCGTAGGCTCGGGTTTGTAAGTGGAAAATGGTTCTTAAGAAGAGGCAAAAAAAACCCTCTTGAACAACTGGTTCTTATCTAGACATGTTTGTAAATAGAGGTGTTCGTAGGTAGAAGTACCACTGTATAACAATGGCTAAGTTCATATATCATATAATGGTTAAGCCATCCTGAGGCTGTGGAGCTACACACAGGCAATGAAGCCAGCTGTGGTCCCCAGAGACTTCTAGTCTTAACCAAAGAGGAAATTTTAATGTGAAGGGAAAATTATTAGACATATGGCTCGAGGCTATCTATTCCAACTGTGCTTAATTTTAATTAAATACAAAGCCAAGCCAATGTTATTTCTTTTTTGCCCTGGCTTTGCCTATTACTATTACTGTCACGAAGCCTATACATCAAGTCTCTCTCTTGGATTGGAAATGGCCTTAAACCAAAAGCAAGCATACCACATTTGGCTTATTATTTGGTATGTGAAAGGAGCCAACATGTTCTTTATATTTCTTCTTTTCATTCAAAACTTAGAAACATAGAAACATAGAAGTCTGACGGCAGAAAAAGACCTCATGGTCCATCTAGTCTGCCCTTATACTATTTTCTGTATTCTATCTTAGGATGGATATATGCTTATCCCAGGCATGTTTAAATTCAGTTACTGTGGATTTATCAACCACGTCTGCTGGAAGTTTGTTCCAAGGATTTACTACTCTTTCAGTAAAATAATATTTTCTCATATTGCTTTTGATCTTTCCCCCAACTAACTTCAGATTGTGTCCCCTTGTTCTTGTGTTCACTTTCCTATTAAAAACACTTCCCTCCTGGACCTTATTTAACCCTTTAACATATTTAAATGTTTCGATCATGTCCCCCCTTTTCCTTCTGTCCTCCAGATTATACAGATTGAGGAATATCTCCTGTTAACAGGAATTGGTTAAACAAATCAGTCAGGGGGTAGCAATGACAGATCTGAGTTCTTTAAGAATTCTGGGGTTCTTAATGCAAGAACTTCCTTGCATTTTCTTGGAAAATGCATCAATTTCCCCCTTTCTCTACAGCGTCTCTACAGCAAATTCTGACAATATATTTGAGAAGAGAAGAAAACACAGTAGGGAATTGTGTAGCAAAAGGCTTGTGATATTATTCCATTTTAGCAAAAACAATGCGGACTGATTCATTAATTGTGGGAGGAGTTTTTTTGTGTCATCAAATACTGTTCTGTGTCAAAATGTTTATATTCCACCTTTAAATAAAATAACTTCCAGTTTGGTTTGCGATAAAGGATTAAAATAATCTCTCCCAATCCAGTTATTTTTGGGTGCTTAGGAATTAGAAATAAATATTCATTTCATCCTAAAAGTCTATGGAGACTTTTAAAAAGTACTTCCAAGGCATTTTTTGAAACATCTGTCAAAATTCTAACACCAACTCCCAAATAGGAAAGCTAGAGTTTTCAATCTCATTAATTAAATTCCAAAGAAAAGAGTCACTGGAACACATCTGGAACACAAAAATACAGGAAATAGTATAAGGGCAGACTAGATGGACCATGAGGTCTTTTTCTGCCGTCAGTCTTCTATGTTTCTATGTTTCTATATCCACTTTTCAGCCACCATTTATCTGTGAGTAGATGAGTTTCATGCTCTCTTGAATTGTCTCTTAATTAAGGAGGAAGTTTCCTATCCATTAGTGCAAAGGTCTTCAAACTTGTCAACTTTAAGACTTGTGGACTTCAACTCCCAGAATTCCACAAGTCTTAAAGTTGACAAGTTTGGGGACCCCTGCATTAGTGGCATTATGAAAATAATTATGTGAACTCAATCTGTATAGCCTGGAGGACAGAAGGGAAAGGGGGGACATGATCGAAACATTTAAATATGTTAAAGGGTTAAATAAGGTCCAGGAGGGAAGGGTTTTTAATAGGAAAGTGAACCCAAGAGCAAGGGGGCACAATCTGAGGTTAGTTGGGGGAAAGATCAAAAGCAACGTGAGAAATTTTTTTTTTACTGAAAGAGTAGTAGATGCTTGGAACAAACTTCCAGCAGACGTGGTTGGTAAATCCACAGTAACTGAATTTAAACATGCCTGGGATAAACATATATCCATTGTAAGATAAAATACAAAAAATAGTATAAGGGCAGACTAGATGGACCATGAGGTCTTTTTCTGCCGTCAGTCTTCTATGTTTCTATGTTTTTGCCCTACCATATTTTGAAAATGCTCACGCCTCTTTCCAGGTTCAGCGAATTCTGTTAGAAATTCCTGGAAGCCAGTCCTCTTTCTGGAAGAAAAGAACCCTTTCTGAGAGTAGATGAAGTCTGTTCTCCACTTGATAGCCATTTCTTGTGGATCCATATATGCTAGAGGGGTTTGAGACAGAAAAGGAACTCAAAATCCACAGATCCACAGCTGAGGCTAGAACAACACCTCTCAGCTGTGGTTAGGGGGGCTTTTGCGCACGTTCGTCTTGTTTACCAGTTGCGGCCCTACCTTGACCAGGAGACACTCCGCACAGTCACTCACGCCCTCATCACCTCTCGTCTTGACTATCGCAATGCACTCTACATGGGGCTACCCTTGAAGAGTGTTCGGAGACTTCAGCTGGTGCAAAATGCAGCGGCGCGTGCAATTACCGGTGTACCTAGGTATGCCCGTATTACTCCATCTCTACGCGAGCTGCATCGGTTGCCAGTCGGTCTCCGAACGCAATTCAAGATGTTGGTTATCACCTTTAAAGCCCCAAATGGCTCAGGGCCAGACTATTTATGGGACCGCCTCCTCTCTCATACCTCGCTGCGACCAGTAAGGGCCCATAGAGTCAACCTTCTCCAAGTCCCGTTCGCCAAACAATGTCGGTTGGCGGGACCTCGGGGAAGAGCCTTCTCTGTGGCGGGACCTCGGGGAAGAGCCTTCTCTGTGATGGGACCTCGAGGAAGAGCCTTCTCTATGGCGGGACCTCGGGGAAGAGCCTTCTCTGTGGCGAGACCTCGGGGAAGAGCCTTCTCAACTGCCCTCAGAGATTCACATTATCTCCTCATTATTGGTCTTCCCGAAACCTGTTATAACCTGGCTCTTCCGGCAGACCTGGAATTAAGATTGATTGTTAGTATGTATGGTTTTTTTATGACATATGTTATTTTAGGGATATTTTTACTGTTGTTTTTTTTACTTGTATTATATTTATAACCATTGTCAGCTGCTCAGATTTCGTTTCGGAGTGAGTGGCGTATAAATGCGATAGATAGATAGATAGATAGATAGATAGATAGATAGATAGATAGATAGATAGATAGATAAATTTATTAGATTTGTATGCCGCCCCTCTCCGAAAATTCGGGGCGGCTCGCAACAATAATAAACAATGTACAAATCCAATATTTAAAAACACAATTTAAAACATCCTTATAATAAAATAATCACACAACCCAATCAGACCATATACTGTATAAACCAAAATAGGGGAGATGTCAATTTCCCCATACCTGGCGGCAAAGGTGAGTTTTCAACAACTTGCGAAAGGCAAGGAGGGTGGGCGCAGTTCTGATCACGGGGGGAGTTGGTTCCAGAGGGCAGGCTCTTCCCCTGGGCCCCGCCAGACGACATTGCTTAGTCGACCTGACCCGGAGAAGGCCTAATTGACTGCTGGGATTCGTGCGGCAGAAGACCCTAAGCCTTCTATCTCTTATATCCTCTACCTCTTCTATCACAAACATGCTTTATTAGTTCAGGTGAGGTTACGCAACTTCCTAATCTTGATTATCGTAGATTTTCTTGGTGAGATTCTTTGTGGTTTGGCAGTTGGGTAAACCCCAGTCCATTGCCTAATTGCCTAATTTACATAGACTTCTGCAAAACCTTTGTGGTACATGGCAAACTACTTCTAAAACTAAACTTTTACAGAGTTTCCGGATCCCTACATAAGTGGATAGCTGCATTCCTGTCAAACAGGCAACAAGTGGTCAAAATAGGGAGCGCCCTATTGACCCCTGCACCAATTAAGAGCAGTGTCCCCCCAGGCCAGTGTTTTGGGACCCATCTTCTTTACACTTTACATATAAATGACCTTTGCATTCATATTATAAGCAGCTGCTCCTCTTCGCTGATGACGCAAAACTATTCGACATCACCGAGACGATGCTGCAAAGCGACCTTGACTGTGTGTCAGAATGGTCAAACAATTGGCATCTCCAAATCTCAGCTAATTCATGCTCTGTCTTATCATTGGCCAAAAAAAATCAGAACACCAAATACAAGCTGGGTGGATACGACCTCGTAGATGACCCTCACTTTGTCAAGGATCTTGGTGTATTCATCTCAAATGAACTAAGCGCCAGAGCTCACCGTAACAGCATTGCCAAAAAGAGTTGTTAACCTAATCTTGCAAAGCTTCTTCTCCGGTAATATTGTGCTACAAACTAGGGCATACAAAACCTTTGCTAGACCAGTTCTTGAATACAGCTTGTCTGCCTGTAATCCGCACTGTATATCTGATATTAATACAATCGAAGGAGTCCAGAGGTATTTCACGAGAAGAGTACTCCTCTGCTCACAACATAATACCTTATGCCACCAGGCTTGAAATTTTAGGCTTGGACCACCTACAAGTGTGCCCCCTACAGTCTGACCTAAGCATGGTACACAACATTATCTGCTACAATGTCTTACCTGTCAGACAAAGAAACAAAATATGGGTGACACTGATGTGATGTAGACCCTCTTTTTATTTTCTGTTTTCTTCATCCAGAAGGAGCTGAGCCTGCCACGCCGAGGAAAGATGTGAGTAAAGGGCAAGACGCCCAATTTTTTCTTCTTCGTAGGCTTCATTTTCGTCCTCCCCTTTGTTTTCCATGTTGATAGATGAGCCTTTTGTGTAAACCGCAATTGGGGGTCACCTACTTGAAGAGGGGTCCACAAAGATGCAGAGAGTTTTGTTGACACCCACAAGAGCAAAACCATGTAAAAAAAAAAAGGTGGCGTTTGATTGCAAAGCTGTGGCTGTCCACTTAAACTGCACTCATTTGTTATTTAAATTTCTGCCTTACATCCCCTTCTTTTAAAGCCTCGAAATTTGCCTGCTTCCCGATATTAAAGTCTCTTTGCAGACTTTTTGAAAAGGGTTCAAGAAATTTCAAGAAAGCAATCCTGTTTGTAGCTGGGAAGCCTCCGTTGTTTTTTTGATAAACTGCACTCATTTGTTATTTCAATTTCTGCCTTACGTCCCCTTCTTTTAAAGCCTTGAAATTTGCCTGCTTCCCGTTATTAAAGACCAGTTCTGGAGAACCGATGGTGGAAATTTTGAGTAGTTCAGAGAACCTGCAAATACCATCTCTGACTGCGCCATCTATTCTCTACCCCCAGAGTCTCAGCTGAATGGGGATTTTGCAGTAACCTTCCCCTGGAGTAGGGAGGGAATGGAGTTTGCAGTATCCTTCCCCTGCCACGCCCACCAAGCCACATCATGCCCACCGAGCCACACCCACAGAACCAGTAGTAAAAAAAATTGAAAACCCCCCCACTGATTTTTTTTGACCTCCTCCCTCTGTGGACCCTCATTATTTTGCTACTCACAAGTGGTCCTTGCTTGGCAACCACTTATTCAGTAACGGCTCAAAGTGACGACGGTACTGAACAAGTGATAGTTATGACCAGTTCTCAAATTTGCGTCTTCAAGGTCACATGAACCCAAACTGGGCAGTTGGTGACTGGCTCACAACTATGACATTGAAGCATCTCGCGGTCACGGGATCAACATTTGCAATTTCCACCGCTGGCTCTTGACAAGCAGAGTCAATGGAAAAGATGGAGAGAGATCCCAAAGTGTGGTTGTGTGATGCTGTGCTTAACCATGGTGCAGGATTCTCTTAATGATGATGCCAGGAAGCATCAGAAGTGTCGTCGCTAGCAGCGTGATCACATGACATCTTTTTACAACTCTGTTGCTCAGCGATGGAAAATCTGAGCCCAATTACCATAGTTAATCAAAACCTACCTGTATTTGTTTTTGTGCCAGCTGCATATTACCGTATTTTTCAGACTATAAGACGCACCGGGGTATAAAGCATACCTTAGTTTTGGGGGAGGAAAATAAGGAAAATAATCTGCTTACCCGGTATTCATCTGGCTAGCGTCCTTAGCCAGCAGATTATTTTATCCCCTAGTTAAGGCTTTAAAAAAAACTTTATTTGGTGGGAGTAACAATGAAAGAGCTTGCAAGCTGGTAAGAGCTGGAAATATCATTAGCACCTGGAAAGAAACGTTCAGAGCAAGTGGAGCAATGGAAAAAACCCTGCAAAGACTTAGGGTTTGGAAAACATTCTTTGCAGAGAGTAACAATGAAAAAGCTTGCAAGCTGGTAAGAGTTGAGAACATTATTAGCACCTGGTTAGGGCTGGAAAGAAACTTATTCAGAGCAAGTTAATTAATTTTTTAACATTAGATTTGTACTGTATTGTATTGCCGTTAATGTTGTGAGCCGCCCCGAGTCTTCAGAGAGGGGCGGCATACAAATCTAATACAGTAAATTATTATTAATAATGATTAAGTTAGAGCAATGAAAAAACCCTGGAAAGTCTTAGGGCTTGGAAAACATTCTTTGCAGTGAGTAACAATGAAAGACCTGGGAAGATCGTTAGCAGCTAGTTAGGGCTGGGGGGGGAGCTACATTCAGAGTATAGGATGCACCCAAATTATCAGACTCTTTTAGGGAGGAAAAAGTGTGTCTTATACACCGAAAAATACAGTAATTATTATTTTTATTTATTATTAAAAGTCTTTGCTTCCCATCTCACCTACTTATTATAAGAATAGAGAAATTCTGCTTTCTTCTGGCCTTGGTAGATGAAATAATTTGGGTAGCCCATAAAGAGGCCAGAAAGAATAGCCGCCCTGAGTCTCAAGGGATTGGGTGGCAATTAAGTCAATTAAATTAAATTAAATTAAGAAAACCAGCTTCACATTCCGATACTAGGCATGGATGGTCTCTGAGAACATTTTGCTGTCATGTTATATTCATCACTGATACGAGGGTCACCCAGAAAGTAATGCACCACATTTTTTTCTTCAACAATTATTTATTGAACACAATGAAATTTACACAGATGTGTAGAATGATGTTTC
Organism: Erythrolamprus reginae; assembly: GCF_031021105.1. NCBI lineage: Eukaryota > Metazoa > Chordata > Lepidosauria > Squamata > Dipsadidae > Erythrolamprus > Erythrolamprus reginae. The sequence goes on from NC_091950.1 coordinate 27,772,975, forward strand.
TTCTACACTCTCTATTTTTCCACGTAATCTCCATCCCGTTCTATGGCCTTCCTCCAGCGAGACACAAGGGCGTGTTTGCCCTGTTGGTACCACTCCTTGTTCTGGTCACAAAGCCATTTCTGCACTGCCAAACCATCTTCTAATGGCCTCACCCTCTGGGCCCAGGGACTAACCGTACTTCTGTCGACTTCAGGTTCTCTTTTTTAAAAAATAAATTTTTATTGATTTTTGTAATATAAAAATACACACAACACAAAACAGGGCAGAGTGAATTGTGCTCCCAACAACATACATTCGTCGACTGCAGATTCTTCATAAACTGTACACAAATGTTTGTGGATGTTCCCAACAGTTTCTTTCTCCGCAGTGAGAAATTCAATGACAACATGCTGCTTGTAACATACATCACTTACAGACGCCATTTGGAAATACTGCTGCAGCTATGCTTTCTGAAGAAACACAAAATTCCTGACAATTTTGTGTTTTGAAACACGCACTCCGGACAATTCAACTAATGTATATCTGAAGTTTCAAATGTGTACCATTACTGTAGGCTGAGAAAAAAAAATGTGGTGCATTACTTTCTGGGCGACTCTCATACTTGTCCTGAAATATCTGTGACTATTAGTATTATTAGAAGTTTTCCTTTTGTTTAATGACTGGTTTGCACCACACTTTGTGGCAGATTATTCTGAATAATTGCTTTGTGAAGCAGTGGTGTCTGTAGCTGTCCAATTTACTTTTACCGGTAGTATTCCTGTAAATCTAAGTGGGGAAGGAAGGGTGGAATTGGTCACATCCATAGAAAGATGACTGCACTGATGGGTTGGTTTCACAAAGCGTTTAATACTCTCCTATTGTCCCTCTGTCTTTTGTTACAAAGTTTTGGGTTTTGCAAATAATGTACGAAGAATTGTCATTCGATGTTCAAATGTATTTCCTACTCTGAAAGTCATTGGACTGGATGCCAATCGTGCTGAGCATCGCATTCTTATCAAATCACAATCTTGGCTCCCCTTCCCTGTTCTTTTATTATGCAGAGCTGCTGTTTTCTCTGTAAACTGGCTTTTGACACACATCTGTGGGTGGAAGTTGTGGATGACAGTATGATCTAGAAAAAACACAGAACGATCAAATATCTCAGCCTTAGGTGTGGAAAGTGCTGAATATGTTTTCCTGGGCAACTTGCTATAATGCGTATCCAAGAGAGGAGCTCCTCTACCCGTGCACAGAGTGCTTTCTTCAACATCAATTTTGAATTTGTAGGTACAGGTGGTCTGTTGTGGCCTGTCCACGTCCTGCGCAGCTGGTCACGGATCCCGAGGATCGAGAGACGGTTGTGGCCTGGTACCCTAGATCTATGTACCTGGCACCCAGGTCTGATAGTGAGAAAGTCAGAGAGGATGTGGTGCTAGAGGCTGAAAGCCAACCAGGGCCTTCTGCACGTCCCAAGGTGCACAAGTGACTCAGGAGAAAAGGAGGAGCCTCTTCTGGATGCTAGGGTACGCAGAGTTGCCAGAAGGCACGAGTGGCTAAGCAAGAGGAGGTCTCTGCATGAATAGATCTCTAGAACAATTGGCCACGGCCTCAGACTATTTAAGATTAAACCACATGACGCTTCAGTGCGGAAGTCAATTTTCACTATGTTCCAGATGTCCGCTCGGATTTCTCTCTTGGGATATTATTATTTCAATGATGAATTACGAACTGGAGAGTTTGGATCATTATCTCCGGGCTTCCTGCCAACTCATAGTGAGTCACTTAATGAGAGCTGTGTGATCAAAGAAAATATCTCTGTGTTTTTATTTCTGTTTTGGACTCTAATTAGCAGCTGGCCCCAAACAGACTTATTTCTTGCTTTGTTGCTGGTTTCTAAATACAAACCTCTTTGCTCCTAAAATAGTAGAATTACATTGATACTGATAAAATTGAACGGGTCCAACAACGGGCTACAAGAATGGTGGAAGGTCTTAAGCATAAAACATATCAGGAAAGACTTCATGAACTCAATCTGTATAGTCTGGACGCAGAGGTCCCCAACCTTTTTTGCACCAGGGACCGGCTTTAAGCTAGACCAGTTTTCCATGGCCCGGTGGGGGGGGGGAGCTAGCTGTCAGCGGCGCCGTAAAAGGGGCGATCAAGAGAGGAATGGGTGAATGAATGGACGGAGGGTGGGAAGGAAGGAAGGAAAGAGAGAAGGGACAGGAACAGAAGAAGGGTGCAAAGGAAGCAAGGAAAGGTGTGAAAGGGGAGAGTAAGAGAGGAAGGAGTGAAAGAAGGGAATGAGGGAGGAAAGAAGGGAGGAAGGAAAAGGAAAGCAAGAAATGGAGGGAGGAAAGGAAGGAAGGAAGGAAAGAAAGAAGGGGGAAGGGACAGGAACAGAGGAAGGAAGCAAGGAAACTTATGAAAGGGGAGAGTAAGGGAAGAAGGTAGGAAGGAGAAAGAAAAGAAGAAATAGAGGAAGGGAAGGTAAAAGAGAGAAAGAAAAAGAGCAAGAAAGAAAGCAAGAAAGAGAAAGAAAGAAAGGCAACTTCAAAGAAAGGCTCACTGAGCATCTCTCACTCTCTCTCTCTTTCTATCCCTCTTTCTTTCTTTCTCTTCCTTTCTCTCTCTCCTCTTCCTTTATCTCCTCTCTCTCTCCCTCTCTCTTTCTCTCCCCCCTCTCTCCCCTTTCCCTCTCTCTTTCTCTCTCTCCCTCTCTTGCTATCTCTCCCCCCTTTCCCTCTCTCTTTCTCCCTCTCCCTCTCTTTCTCTCTCTCTCCCCCTCTTTCTCTCTCTTCTTCTCACTTTCTCTCTCTTGTTTTCTTTCTGTCTCTTTTGCTTTCTCTCTCTCTCACTCTTTCTTGTTTTCTTTCTCACGCTCTTTCTCTCTCTTGTTCTCTCTCTTGCTATCTCTTTCTCCCCCCCTTTCTCTCACTCTCTCTTTCTCACTTTCTCTCTATCTTGCTGTCTGTTGCTATCACTCACTCTCGTTCTCCGTTCTTCTCAGCGGTGACGCGCGCACGCCCTGCCCGCCTCACCTTTGCGAGAGCACTTTCGCCCCGGCCTCTCAGCAAGGGGGTTTGCAGGAGAGGTGGGGCCGGCGAAGGTGATATTCAATGTCGGGGGCGCACAGGCGGTTGCACGCGCTCCCTATCTCCCTGCTAGCCCACTCGGAATATTCAAAATAAGAAAAGCCTTCACCGGCAAAGGTTTTTCTTATTTTGAATACTCCGAGTGGGCTAGCAGGGAGATAGGGAGCGCGTGCAACCGCCCGTGCGCCCCCGACATTGAAGACCTCCGCTTAGAAAAGCCTTTGCCGGCATTTCCTCTCGGCGTCAAGGAGGCGCAGCGGCGGGCGGAGAGAGGGAAGGGGGGGGGCAGCGGCGTCCCTCCTGGCCTTGGCGGGCCACCCGACCCTCCCCACCTCCTACAAACGCGGCGGGCGGCGGGGGGAGAGCGAGGAGCCGGTTCCGGCGGGCGCGGGGCTTGGCTGGCTGGCGGGGGGGAGAGCCGCTGGTGGTGCGGAAAGGCCGAGGGGGCCCTGGCGCCGCGGACCGGCTGAAAACCCCCAACGGCCCGGTGCCGGTCCGCGGACCGGCGGTTGGGGACCTATGGTCTGGAGGACAGAAGGAAAAGGGGGGACATGATCGAAACATTTAAATATGTTAAAGGGTTAAATAAGGTCCAGGAGGGAAGTGTTTTTAATAGGAAAGTGAACCCAAGAAAAAGGGGACACAATCTGAAGTTAGTTGGGGGAAAGATCAGAAGGAACGTGAGAAAATATTATTTTACTGAAAGAGTAGTAGATGCTTGGAGCAAACTTCCAGCAGACATGGTTGGTAAATCCACAGTAACTGAATTTAAACATGCCTGAGATCAACATATATCCATCCTAAGATAAAATACAGGAAATAGTGTAAGGGCAGAATAGATGGACCATGAGGTCTTTTTCTGCCATCAGTCTTCTATGTTTCTATATTACATGCTTAAATATTGTAAAATCAGTGTGTGGGGGCCTATTTCCTGGGGAGCTCATCGCTGGGACAGAACATAGTCCTTGACTTGCAACCATTTAATGACCATTCAAAGTGCAATGGCACTGGAAAAAGCGACTTATGACTGGTGCTTGCACTTACAATCATTGTAGCATCCATGTTGCATGATCAAAATTTGGACTCTTGGCAACTAGCGTGAATCTATGATGGTTGCAATGTCCTGAGATCATGTGATCATCATTTGTGACCTTCTCAGTCAGGTTCCAGCATGCAAAGTCAATGGAGAAAGTTGGATTTGTTTAATGACTGTATGATTCATTTAATAACTGCAGTGATTGTTTAACACTGGTACAAAACATTGTAAAATGAGGTACGACTTGCTTAGCAACAGAAATTATATTCCCAGTTGTGGTTGTTAAGTCGAGGACAATCTATACTAGTGATGGCAAACCTTTTTGGTCTCGGGTGCCGAAACAGTGTGCACGTGTGCTATTCAATGCCTGGGGAGGGCTAAAACAGCTTCTCTCGCCCCCCCCCCCCCGAGACCCTTTGGAGGCTGGAAATGGCCTGTTTCCCAACTACTGGTGGGCCCAGTAGGCTCATGTTTTGCCCTTCCCAGCCTCCAAAGGCTTCCCTGGAGCTGGAAGAGGGTAAAAACATCCTCCCCCATCCCCCTGAAGGCTCTCTGGAAGCCAAAAATGCCCTCCCACATCCCCTGTGGAAGCCCAAAATCAGCTGGTCGGCCCACACATGCACGTTGGAGCTGAGCTAGGGCAACAGCTTGCGTGCCAGCAGAAATGGCTCCACATGCCACCTGTGGTACCCATGCCATAGATTCGCCATCACTGATCTATACAATCCATAATATGGAAAAGAAGTCATGGCATATGAAGTATCTCTATGCATGTCTCTTTATTTTTGTAGTGACTTCAATAAACCAATCGACCTATGACTTTCTGGAAACCGCCCTAAGGATCAGAAAATGCTTGTTTGAAAACAGAACCGCCTTTTGTACATAATGCAGGAAGTGCTTTTTAAAAGTATTATATTTATTGGCGTTTCGAAATGGCAGCACATGCCTGGTCTATGATCCTAATAAAGATTGATTTGATTAAACGGCATTAAGCCCCACTGCTGGTTAATATCATTGTTTATTTGAGCTCTGCTGTGATTTTCTACCTAGGAAGGGTTCAAGGCAGTTGAGATTAGCAGTCTAGGACAGTTCTCCAACCTTGGCAACTTTAAGCCTGGCGGACTTCAACTCCCAGAATTCCCCAGCCAGCAAAGCTGGCTGGGGAATTCTGGGAGTTGAAGTCCGCCAGGCTTAAAGTTGCCAAGGTTGGAGACCCCTGCTTAGGAGACCTTCAGTCTCTTCCCTCCTACAGGTAGTCCTCAACTTACAACAACAGTTCATGTAGTGAATGTTCAAAGTTACGACGCTGAATAAAGTGACACCCCCCACGGTGACGTGATCAAAATTCTGATGCTCGACCCCTGACTCATATTTCTGATGGTTGGAGCACCTCAGGGTCACGGGATTCCCCCTTTTGCAACTTTCTGACAAGCAAAACTTGATGGGGGGGAGGGGAGACAATTTCCCTTAAAATGACCCTGTTGCTAATTTAACCACTGCAGCATTTTCCCTTGGTGGCAAGAAAGAGGGTAAAACGTGCCAGAACTCACTTAAGAACCCAAATGTTGGGGCTCAGCTGCAGTAGTAAGCCAAGGATTATAGCTGTATAGTTGCAAACCCTGGAAACCTCATTCCTTTCTTAGCATCCCCCCCCCCCCCCCGAGGGTCAACATTTCTGGTTAGCTAGAAATTACCTCTTTCTTTCTTTCTTTCTTTCTTTTCTTTTCTTCTCTTTCATTTTCTTTTTCCTTCTTTTCTTTCTTTCCTTCCCTCCTTCTCTATCCTTCTTTCTTTCTTTCTCTTTCTGTCTTTCTATCTCTTCCATTCTTTCTTTTTCTTTATTTCCTTCCTTCATTCCTTTCTTTCCCTTCCTATCTCTCTCTTTCCTTCCTTCTTTCTTTCTTTCTCTTTCTTTCCCTCCCTCTCTATCTATCCTTCTTTTCTTTCTATCTTTCTTTCCTTGTTTTTCTTTCCCTTTTTTCTCTTCTTTCTTTCCATCTTTCCTTCTTTCTTTTTCTTTCTTCCTTTCCCTCCCTCTCTCTCTCTATCCTTTCTTTCTTTCTATCTCCCCTTCTCTTTCCCTCTTTCTTTCATTTTTTCTCTCTCTCCCTCCCTCTCTCCCTCCCTCCTTTCCCTGTAGTTCAGCAGTTCAAATCTCACCAGGCTCAAGGTTGACTGAGCCTTCCATCCTTCCAAGGGGGTTAAAATGAGGACCCAGATTGTTAGGGGCAATAGGCTGACTCTGTAAACCGCTTAGAAAGGGCTGTAAAAGCACCATGAAGCGATATATAAGTCTAAATACTAAATAATATCTAGTCCACCCCCCCACCCCCACCTCAAGCAGGAGTCCCTACACAATTATTTGGTATTATATCTCTTTTC
>NC_091950.1:29936517-30024017 GCF_031021105.1 Erythrolamprus reginae
AGGCTCCTCAGGGAACGGCTGAACCTCTGCCGGCTCCATGCTCAGAGGGGGAAGATGAGGAACAGGAGGAGGAGGAGGAGGCCCAGGCAGACGGGGAGGAGGAATATCAGGCCGAGGGAGAGGGAGAACAGCCTGAGTCCCCCGGGGTGGAGCTCTCCCCAGCAAGCAGCCTGGAGTCCTTGGATGAAAATGCACAAGCCATCATCGATCTCAGGCAGAGAAGAGCAGAACAACGAAGGGGACAATTAGCCAGGTATTTCCAGCCCTAAATAGGCAACAGCTGGGTTTGGGTGTGGTTCTCCCCAGAAAGGCTGAAAAGGCAGACCCACCCTTCCTGTATTGTGGAGTATTATCTTTGGGAGTCCTGGGACCTGGCTGTGATCTTTGGCGTTTCTGACTGTGGCTTGTGGCCCTGAAGGCTGAAACCTTGGGGGGAAAGACGTGGGTCTTATTCTCTACAGTGGTGTGTGTGCCAGCAAGAAGTCTGCTGTATTGTCTGGCCGTCATGACTCTGCTGTGAAGCCTCATAGCCTGTCTGTTGGGAAGAACAGGTTTTTCTCTGTGTTTGTTTTTCCAACTATAAAGTGCCTTTGCTTTTACCAGCGTGTCTGGCTGCTTTTTTCAGTTGGTGTTGAAGTCTGGGGGCACCCAGACAGAACAGGTAGATAGGTAAATAGGTAAATAGGTAAATAGGTAAATAGGTAAATAAGTAAATAAGTAAGTAAGTAAGTCAGTCAGTCAATCAACCAATCAATCAATCAAACCCTGTTATACTTCCCTTGGTCATGACTCCCGATTTGTCAGCTCCATAGTATGCAGGTCACGGTGGTTGGATTCAATTTTTTTTTACTGCCGGTTCTGAGAGTGTGGCTTGGTGGGCGTGGCTTGGTGGACGTGGCATGGGAAGGATACTGCAAAATCCCCATTTCCTCCCAATCATCTGGGACTCGGGAAGCAGAGAATAGATGGGCGGGGGGAGGTTGCAATCAGAGGTGGTATTTACTGGTTCTCTGAACTACTCAAAATTTCTGCTACTGGTTCTCCAGAACTGGTCAGAACCTGCTGAAACCCACCTCTGATCCAGGAAGACCCATTACTATTCCATGTTATAACTCCTCCTCCTTCTTGTATTTGTAAGCCACCCTGGGTCCCAGGAGTAGGGCGACATAGAAATCTAATAAATAAAATAATTAAATAAACAAGGCTCCGCTCGCCCGGATGCGGCCATTTGGGTTCATTTACTCTCTGTGCATGCACAGAATGCTTTGCGCATGCACAGATGCTAAAAGAAGCCAAATGGCAAGGTACCGGGCTATTGGGTGGAGCCTCATTCTCCCTTTGGGACCAGCTGTGCGATGACTGACAGCACGAGCAAACCGGGAGCATTTCAGCCCTGATGAAATGTACAAGAGGGATGGGAAGTGGGGAAATTTCAGAGTTTCAAGATTCTGTTACTATAATCTTATAATAAAGGTAGTAATAGCAGTCATGGTTTTGGTTTCTGCCTGTCTGTCTGTCTGTCTAATATATCTATCTATCTATCTATCTATCTATCTATCTATCTATCTATCTATCTATCTATCTATCTATCTATCTATCTATCTATCTGGCAAATATATATTTGTACACTGAGAACATACGCATCAAAGACAAATTCTTTGTCTAATCAAACTTGGCCAATAAGGAATTCTATTCTATTCTATTCTATTCCATTCCATTCCATTCCATTCCAATCCAATCCAACCCAATATCTGTCTATCTCTCTATCTCTATCTCTATCTCTATCTCTATCTCTATCTCTATCTCTATCTCTATCTCTATCTCTATCTCTATCTCTCTCTCTCCATCCATCCATCCATCCATCCATCCATCCATCCATCCATCCATCTATCTATCTATCTATCTATCTATCTATCTATCTATCTATCTATCTATATCTATCTATTTTTCTGTCTGTCTATCTATCTATCATCTATTATCTATCATCTATCTATTTATCTGACAAATGTGTATTTTCTTTTATGTACACTGAGAGCATATGCACCAAAGACAAATTCCTTGTGTGTCTATTCTATTCTATTCTATTCTATTCTATTCTATTCTATTCTATTCCATTCCATTCCATTCCATTCCATTCCATTCCATTCCATTCCATTCCACTCCACATCTATCTGTCTGTCTGTCTATCATCTATCATCTATTTATTTATCTAACAAATGTATATTTTCTTTTATGTACACTGAGAGCATATTCACCAAAGACAAATTCCCTGTGTGTCTAATCACACTTGGCCAATAAAGAATTCTATTCTATTCTATTCTATTCTATTCTATTCCATTCCATTCCATTCCAATCCAATCCAATCCAATCCATTCCACTCCACTCCACTCCACTCCATTCCATTCTATTCTATCATTTATCTATGTATTCAATCAATCAATCAATCAGTAGAGTAGCTCCATTGTTTCTTGCCTCCTCTTCTAGAAAAATCCTTAACAATTCTATCCTCTTTTCTGAATGACAGCTCTTTAGATATCTGAAGACAGCAGTCATGTCTTCCTGCAATCCTTTCCTCTCGAGTACTTGCAAGTGTTCCTCAGGTGTCTTTCCTTTGAGACCCCTCATTAGCTTGATTGATATCCTCTAGATCAGTGCTTCTTAACCTTGACACATTTTAAGATTTGTGGATTTTAATTCTCATGGAGATTTCAACTCCATACTGTCTGGAGAATTCTGGGATTTGAAGTTCATACATAGTAAAGTTGTCAAGGTTGAAAAAACACCACTTTAGACACAGTCCAATGTACCCATATCATTTCTTGCAGAATAGAGAACAATTTCGCTTAATCAGTTACAGAAGCTGTACTGTAGCTCTTTCATTATTCTGAAGTATCTGCCCTGAATTTAATCCAGAGCATTGCACAGGCCCATCTTTCTCACAAAGAAATCCCAACTGAGAAGTTAGCATGCGTGAACCCTTTTTCCCATTCAAATTGCTGCATCCTGTTAATTTTCAGCCTTGTTAATGCATATTGCATTTTTTTACCGGTGGGGGGGGAGGGGGACACAGTATAAAGCTTGCAGAGACTCATAATCAAGACTACACTTATTTGTGAGGTTCACCAACTAACTGGCGCGTAACCATATTATTTTATATATAGCTAACACCCCAGAGGACCGGCTCAAGATCCAGATGGATCTTGACAGACATGAACACTGGCTCCTATCTAATAAAATGAAATTCTTTTTTTTTTAATAAAAGTTTTTATTTACAATTATACAATAAATACATAAAAGACATTAATGACAATTGACAATTGAGACCTAGCACATTACATCGTGTGTTTAAACGATAGGCCAAAATATAAAAATACAACAATCAGTAAACATATAAACTTACAAAGAAAGGAAAGAAAGAAGGTAAGAAAGAAACAAAGGAGAAGAAGAGAAGAAAGAAAGGAAGAAAAAGGTGGGCGAGTATGCAGTGGAGCTGTATTAAGAATATGAACTAGTTTTGAATTCAGCAGCTCATTACTGTTCTGTCTGGGTTTTCCCAGACCTCAACACCAACTGAAAAAACAGCCAGACACTCTGGTAAAAGCCAAAAGTATTTTATAGCTGGAAAAAATAAGCACAAAGGAAAACCTGTCTTCACAACAGACAAGCTATAATACGTTACAGCAGGGTCCTGATGTCCAGTCAATACCACAAGCTTCTTGCTGGCACCCCCCCCCCAAGGTTTCAATAGTCCAAGGCACAAACCAGGATTGTAAGCCACCAAAGTTCACAGACAGGTCTCACGAATCTCCAAGATAAAACTCCACAAGCCAGGAAGGGTGGGTCCGCCTTTTATCCTTTCCCAAGAGCACCACACCCAAACCCAGCTGTGACCTCTAATGCTGGAAATACTTAGCCAATTGAGTCCGTCTCTGATTAGCTCTCCTTTGTCGCATATCTATGATGTCTTGAGCATTTTCCCCTAAGGAATCCAGGCTGCTTGCTGGGGAGAGCTCCCCCTGGTGGGACTCTGGCTGTCCTTCTTCTTCAGCCTGGGATTCCTCTTCCTCGTCAGTCTGCACCTCCTGTTCCTCAGCCTCTCCCTCTGAGCTGGAAACCGACAGAAGGTCAGCCATTCCCGGAGGGGTCCCAGACTGAACCACAACACCATCCCCCCGCGGAAGGCCCCTCCCCACCTGCCAGCGGAGAGGACGCGGTTTCTGAGGGAACTGGGCGTGAAAATCCCGAATAAGGTCGGGAGCGTCCAACAACGCCGCTTCCACCCAGGAGCAATCATCAGGGTCCCCCTCCACCCATTGCACCTTGTACTGGAAGCAACCGTCCACCCAACGGGAATCCACAATGTCATGTACCATAGCTTCAGGGAGGTGGTCACGAACACACGGGGCAGGAAACACGGGAACATTGGGACGGAGCGGACAATCGGGAGGAACAGGGACTAACAGTGAACAGTGAAACACAGGGTGAACCCGCAAGTTGGCCGGCAGGGTGAGCCGATAGGCCACCGGATTGATCACCCGCTCAACGGGAAAAGGACCCAGGAACCGGGGATCTAATTTGTGCCGGGGTAATTCAGAGGCTACGTATTTCGTGGACAGCCACACCTGATCCCCCACCACCAAGGGGGGCACATCCCGTCTGGAGCGATCAGCCACCCTCTTGTAGTCCTCCTTGGCTTTATTCAGGTACCTCTTCACCATTTCGTGGACCGCCTGCAGCTCCGAGAGAAAGTCCTCAGCAGCAGGCACCGGGGAATCTAGGAGGGTCAAGGGAAAGAAGCGAGGGTGAAATCCATAATTTGCGAAAAAGGGCGTGAGCCGGGTCGATGAGTGACGGGAATTGTTAAAAGCGAACTCCGCTACAGGGATAAACCGGGACCAATCAGTCTGGCGATCCGCCACTACACACCGCAGGTATTGCTCCAGTATCCCTATAACTTTTTCGGTACCTCCATCGGTCTGGGGGTGCTGCGTCGATGCGAGGCACACGGACACATTCAGGGCCGACATCAATTCCCGCCAAAACCGGGCTGTGAATTGTGTTCCCCTATCAGAGACCACTCGATCCGGAAGCCCATGTAACCGAAACACGTGACTGATAAACATTTGAGCCGTGAGTTGGGCAGTGGGCACCCTAGTGCAAGGTACAAAATGAACCATCTTGGTGAGCATGTCCATCACCACCATGACTACCGTGAAGCGAGCAGAGGAAGGCAAATGAGTTACAAAGTCAATGGACACGGCACCCCAGGGTCTCTCAGGCGTGGGCAAAGGTTGCAGTAATCCCGGTGGGGCTCCAGTCACCCCCTTGGCCATACGACACTGGACACAGGTGGCCACATAGGAACGCACATCATCTTGGAGGCGTGGCCACCAGAATGTCCGAGAGACTAGCTCCAATGTTTTGAACAGGCCAAAATGCCCCGCCACTGGACAGTCATGACACTGGGTCATAATCAACCCTCTCACTGGGCCGGCGGGAACATACAGCTGCCCCCGGTACCGAAGCAGACCGTCTTGAAACGTCCATGGGGAATTGGGTGTTAACTCCCGCACTCTCTGCGCTACAAACCCATCCTCCCGCTGCGCCTCCCGTAAACGGCGACACAAGTCCACTGGGTCCTGAGTGGCAGCCAAAGCTGCAGGGGGTAAAACTGTCTGCAGAGGAGCCGGCTCCTTCGGGTGCGTGTATTCCGGCTTGCGCGACAAGGCATCTGCTCGAGGGTTCTGGGCACTGGGAGTGTACCTGATGCAGAAATTGAACCGCGCGAAAAAGAAAGACCAGCGGATCTGTCTCTGGTTTAATTTCCGCGCCGTCTGCAAATACTCGAGGTTTCGGTGATCCGTCCGTACCTCGATTTGATGACGGGCCCCCTCCAGGTAATGCCGCCAATGCTCAAAGGCGGCCTTCACCGCTAAAAGTTCCTTCTCCCAAATAGTATAATTCCTTTCCGAGGGAGACAACTTCCGGGAGAAGTAGGCACACGGAAACAACATGTCACCGGGACGATGGGCTTGGAGGAGCACTGCGCCAACAGCTACATCTGAAGCGTCTGTTTCTAACACAAACGGCCGAGCGGGATCAGGATGGCGCAGAAGCGGTTCCGCCATGAACGCCGCTTTCAGGGCATCAAAAGCCCGCTGTTCCGCCTCCCCCCAACCAAACGGGACTTGTTTTTGTAACAACCGAGTCAAGGGCATGGTTAACGTGGCATACCCCGGAACAAAAGCCCGATAGTAGTTCGCAAACCCCAAAAGACGTTGTACGTCTTTCACCCGTCGTGGAGGTTGCCAAGACTGAAGTGCGGCCACTTTGCCCGGGTCCATGGAAATGCCACCTGGAGACAAAATGTGCCCAAGGAATTCGACGGTAGTCTGGAAGAATTGGCACTTCTCCAGCTTGGCACACAAATGCTGCTCCCGCAACCGGAGCAGGACCCGGCGCAAATGGTTCAAATGCAAGGCATGGTTCGGGGAATACACTAAAATGTCATCAAGGTAAATCACCACAAAATGGTCCAACATGTCCCGGAACACGTCGTTCATCAGATGTTGAAACACGGCCGGGGCGTTGGTGAGGCCAAATGGCATCACTGTATATTCAAAGTGGCCGTAACGCGTGCCAAACGCTGTCTTCCACTCATCCCCGGCCCGCATCCGGACCAAATTGTATGCACTGCGCAAATCGATTTTGGTGAATACCGTTGCCGTCCGCAACCGGTCCATGAGTTCAGGGATCAAGGGCAAGGGGTACCTATTCCGCACCGTGATGGCGTTAAGGCGGTGATAGTCACAGCAGAGGCGAAGATCGCCCGTTTTCTTTTTCACGAACAAAACAGGGGCAGACAAAGGGGACTTGGATGGCCAAATAAATCCCTTGGCCAAATTCTTCTCCACAAACTCCTTGAGGGCCACAAGCTCCGGCTCGGACATGGAGTACAAACGACCAGCCGGGAGCTTGGCGTCAGGGAGCAGGTCGATGGCACAGTCATACGTCCGATGCGGTGGTAACCGATCCGCCTCCTTCTCATTGAACACATCGGCGAATTCCTCGAGGCAACGGGGTAATTGGATCGCGGGAACTACTGGGCCGTGGGCTGCGCACACATGTCGGTGATGGTCCACGCACTGCAAACTGGAGAATGTGACCAGGTTTTGGGACCACACCACCTGCGGGTCATGTGCACGCAGCCATGACAACCCCAACACGAGGGGAAAATGAAGCCCCTTGGTAACATAAAACTGTAGGGCCTCCTCATGAGTTCCGATGCACATCCGCACCGGCAGGGTCTGGAAACGGATGGGACCAGCCAGCAAAACCCGCCCATCGATAGTCTCCACAGTTAATGGCGGGGTAACAGGACAAAGGGGCAAGGAATGACGTTGGGCAAAGGCTTCGTCTAAGAAGTTCGTCGTCGCTCCCGAATCCACGAGGGCCAACGCAGGGTAAGTCCGAGTCCGTTGCGCGATATGCAGAGTCACCGCAAGCGTCAGGTGTCGAAACGGTCCGAATTCGGGAGTCGTGGAGTCAGAAGAAAGTGGGATCCCCGCCCGACCTAGTGTTGCCACCAAGCCGGGCCCCCCTCGTTTCCCGATCGTTCCGGCGACGGAGGACATCCAGACGAAGGCCCCGCCATCGGAGAGTTCAGGGCAGGGACGGGGACACCAGGGGTTGTCTCCTGTAACTGCACAGGGGACGCCATGGGAAGCACGGGAGAACTGTAGGGTACGGGAACGACGGCAGCCACTGTGCTCCGCCTCTTGTGGGGACAAACGACAGCAAAATGTCCCGGGGCCCCACAATAGAAGCACAACCCAGCTGCCCGCCGACGCCCTCGTTCCTCCGGGGTCTGTCGGGGTCGGGCGTAACTCACGTCCATCGGCTCCCCGGCAGCAACACGATCCATCAAGCGTGGAGGCAGCGCTGGTGAAAAACGTCGGGGCGCAGGGACCGGAGCCGGGGTGCTTACGGTTGACAACCCCCGCCGCGAAACAGGTGTCGGCGGGACGCCTGACGCACGGGGGTTGGACCGTCCCGCTCGACGGACTTCCCTGGCCAACAGCCTGGCCTCTATTGCCAAGCAATGCTGCTCCAAACCGTCCAACGTGCCGGGCATCACCTCATGCACCAATGCGTCCAACATCGTGTCTGATAGTCCATCCTGAAAGGCCTCGATCAGGGCAGCCTCATTCCACTGGACTTGCCCGGCCAGAGACCTAAAGTCAGCCATATAGTCCACCAGGGGGCGCGAACCCCGGTGTAATTGCTTCAGCGCCCGCGTGGCCGTTTGTTCCTGCACCGGGTCCGCAAATTGGTGACGCAGCAAGTCACAGAAAGCATTGTAGTCCTGGAGTAGCGGATCATCCCGGGTCAGGTAAGGTGCCACCCACGACGCTGCAGGGCCAGCCAATAAACTACACAGAAACGCCACCTTGTGGTCATCCCCTGGGAAGTGCATCATCTGGGCGTTGATAAAAAGCTGCACCTGGCTCTGGAACGCAGAAAACAGCCGCCGGTCCCCCCAGAACTTTTCCGGCATCGCCACAAAACATTTCCTTCTGGGCAAAGGTGCTGGAGGTGGTACCACAGGTACCGCCTGGGGTGGGGCCGCCTGGGACAAAACCTCCACTTGACGTTGTAATAACAAGACTGTCTGGGTCAATTGAGCAATGTCCCCTCGCAACTCTGCAAAGACAGCCTGCATGTCCGCTGCAGAAACATCCATGGTGACAGGCAAAAACAGGAAGCCGAAAAACAAAAGATGTCCAACAAGGAACCAGCAACAAAGAGCAAGGAAAAAAGCAACCAAACCACCCCTCCAAAATGAGCACCAGGTGTCTGGTGGTTGGTGGAGTTTTATACTGTTCTGTCTGGGTTTTCCCAGACCTCAACACCAACTGAAAAAACAGCCAGACACTCTGGTAAAAGCCAAAAGTATTTTATAGCTGGAAAAAATAAGCACAAAGGAAAACCTGTCTTCACAACAGACAAGCTATAATACGTTACAGCAGGGTCCTGATGTCCAGTCAATACCACAAGCTTCTTGCTGGCACACCCCCCCAAGGTTTCAATAGTCCAAGGCACAAACCAGGATTGTAAGCCACCAAAGTTCACAGACAGGTCTCACGAATCTCCAAGATAAAACTCCACAAGCCAGGAAGGGTGGGTCCGCCTTTTATCCTTTCCCAAGAGCACCACACCCAAACCCAGCTGTGACCTCTAATGCTGGAAATACTTAGCCAATTGAGTCCGTCTCTGATTAGCTCTCCTTTGTCGCATATCTATGATGTCTTGAGCATTTTCCCCTAAGGAATCCAGGCTGCTTGCTGGGGAGAGCTCCCCCTGGTGGGACTCTGGCTGTCCTTCTTCTTCAGCCTGGGATTCCTCTTCCTCGTCAGTCTGCATCTCCTGTTCCTCAGCCTCTCCCTCTGAGCTGGAAACCGACAGAAGGTCAGCCATTCCCGGAGGGGTCCCAGACTGAACCACAACAATTACCTTACATCAAAATTGGTAGTATGAATAGGTAAAAGCAAACATTGAATAAATCACGGTATAGAGATTTTGAAAATAAAAGGTATATTCCATATTTAAATATCTAATATCTCTTACGACTATTGGGAAAAAAAGGAAAAGTTTTATACCAGATTTGTATCTGTTCAAATATATACAATTCATTTCATTTATTAAGCGAATTGTTCTCTTTTTTTGACCAACAGTAGAAGGGATGAAATTCAATGCAAAGAAAAATAAAGTCCTACACTTAAGTAAGAAAAACCAAGTTTGTTTGTTTATCATTTCAATTTCTAGGCTGCCCTTCTCTGGAGACTCAGGGCGGCTATATACATGCAAGCTGAGTGAAACCACACTCAATAGCAGTGACTGTGAAAGGGATCTTGAAGTCTTAGCAGACAACCAGCTAAACATGAGCCAGCAGTATGCAGCTGCAGCCAAAAAAGCCAATACAATCCCAAAATGCATTAATAGAGAGATACAATCTAGGTCTAGGGAGGTACTAATATCACTCTATAAAGCCTTAGATACACCACACCTAGAGTACTGCACCTGGGTTTGGTCACCACACTACAAAAAAGAAGTAGAGGAAGTGCAGAGGAGAACAACCAGATTAGGCGACTGGAGAGTACAACATATGTAAAACAGTTACAGGAACTGGGCATGGCTAGTCTAGCAAAGAGAAGGACAAGGGAAGGCATGATAACAGTGTTTTAATACTTGAGGGGCTGCCACATAAAGGGGGAACAGGCTATTTTCCATGGCACCGGAAGGTCAGACAAGAAATAATGGATAGAAACTGACCAAGGAGAGATTCAACCTGGAAATAAGGATAAAATTTCTGACAGTGAGAGTTTGCCTGTGGAGGTTTGAAAGCTCCAACAATTGAGACTTTCAAGAGGAAATTTGACTGCTATTTGTCAGAAATGGTGTAGGGACTCCTACTTGAATAGAGGGTTGGACTAGAGGACCTACAAGGTCCCTTCCAACTCTGTTATTCTGTTATAACGTCTTAGCCCAATCCTTCTGACAAAATGGTTTTCTTTTCTTTTATTTATTTATTTATTTATTTATTTATTTATTTATTTATTTATTTATTTCTCCAATACACAACGAGGGTTTTAGTGGGTATATATCAATATACACATAGTAAAATACATGATGAAGGTTATAGAGGAGATACTCATAGTAAAATATATCTAAGAAATAATAGAAAAGAAGATATAGGAATAGAACATATCAATGAAAGAATAGAAGAAGAGATATAGGAATAGAAGAAAGGTATAGGAGATATAGGAGAGCAATAGGACAGGGGACGGAAGGCACTCTAGTGCACTTGTACTCGCCCCTTACTGACCTCTTAGGAATCTGGATAGGTCAACCGTAGATAATCTAAGGGTAAAGTGTTGGGGGTTTGGGGATGACACTATGGAGTCCGGTAATGAGTTCCACGCTTTGACAACTCGGTTACTGAAGTCATATTTTTTACAGTCAAGTTTGGAGCGGTTAATATTAAGTTTAAATCTGTTGTGTGCTCTTGTGTTGTTGTGGATGAAGCTGAAGTAGTCGCCGACAGGCAGGACGTTGCAGCATATGATCTTGTGGGCAATACTTAGATCTTGTTTAAGGCGTCTTAGTTCTAAACTTTCTAGGCCCAGGATTGAAAGTCTAGTCTCGTAGGGTATTCTATTTCGAGTGGAGGAGTGAAGGGCTCTTCTGGTGAAGTATCTTTGGACATTTTCAAGGGTGTTAATGTCTGAGATGCGATATGGGTTCCAAACAGATGAGCTGTATTCGAGGATGTATTGTGGAAAGGCTTATTCCTAAATTCAATGCCTTGAATTATCCGAAGATAGAAAAGTAATATAAATAGAACTGGATATTATTGATCTTTTTTTAAAATAGTGCATAGAAATATGGTTTTTCTGATTTTCTCTAATATTTTCTCAAGGGCAGGATTGACCTTTAATGGTCAAATGGTGCTACCACTGGAGAAGCCTCATGAGAATCATGGTTTCTTCCTTTAAATTTGAATTGGAAAAAAGACAGAAGGAAAGGAGCCACAATGAAAGGCAAAGCTATTCTCTCAACCCCTTTAATCTTGTTATGACTCAATGAATATAAGAAGAAGGAGGAGGAGGAGGAGTTCTCTTGTGATGCAGTGGTTAACATGCAGTATTGCAGACTGACTCTGCCCACTGCCAGGAGTTTGATCCTGACCAGCTCAAGTTTGACTCATCCTTCCATCCTTCCCAGATCAGTAAAATGAGGACCAGATTGTAGGGAAATATGCTGATTCTGTGAACTGTTTAGACAAGGCTGTAAAACACTATGAATAACTACATCAATCTAACTGCTATTGCTATTTGGAAGGTGGAAGGTCCCTGGTGGATGATCTTAAGCATAAAACTTATCAGGAAAGACTTCATGAACTCAATATGTATAGTCTGGAGGACAGAAGGGAAAGGGGGGACATATGTTAAAGGGTTAAATTAGGTTCGGGGTGAAGTGTTTTTAATAGGAAAGTGAACACAAGAACAAGGGGGCACAATCTGAGGTTAATTAGGGTAAAGATCAGAAGCAACATGAGAAAATAT
The DNA here is from genome assembly GCF_031021105.1 of Erythrolamprus reginae. Taxonomy (NCBI): domain Eukaryota; kingdom Metazoa; phylum Chordata; class Lepidosauria; order Squamata; family Dipsadidae; genus Erythrolamprus; species Erythrolamprus reginae. The sequence goes on from NC_091950.1 coordinate 29,948,643, forward strand.
TATTTTACTGAAAGAGTAGTAGATGCTTGGAAAAAAATTCCACCAGACGTGGTTGATAAATCCACAGGAACTGAATTTAAACATGCCTGGGATAAACATATATCCATCCTAAGATAAAATACAGGAAATAGTATAAGGGCAGACTAGATGGACCATGAGGTCTTTTTCTGCCGTCATTCTTCTATGTTTCTATGTTTCTATTTCCATGGTTATATATTTCCTTGGGTAGCTTTTATTGGAATTTCATGTAGGTCGAATTATGTCTGTGTCACTGCTGGCATTGCCCCATTTCTATTATACCACTTGTGGCCTTATGTCCGCCCCTTTGGTATCAGTTTCAGCTCTTGGCCTCTCCTGTTTATAAAGCTTCCTCCTGACTTAATCCAGATGCAACAACACTGTCCTTCTCGTCACAAGCTATTAAACCAATAGGTTAATCCTGAAAAGTACACATTTGACAAGTAGTCAGTGCTCTGATTAACTTGCCTGCAAGAATGTTTCCAAACAACTCTTCCTGACCAGTCTAAGCTCAAAACCACACAGCTGTACTGACACTTGGGATAGAAAGTATTCGTTATATAAATATTATATTAGCATCATTGGAAACAGCTGTGTGGAAAGATACGGATGCTCCAATGACTGGAAGATGGGTTTGTCTTCATTTTCTAATAGGTTTTGCAAAGGGCATCTAGCTGACTTTTTCTGACTGAGAAAGCAAAACAAAGTTGGTTTTCATTGTGAACTGGTGCATCCCATAGCATCAATTCTGCCTTGACTTTAATTCTATAGATACATGCATTCTGGAAGTCCCAAAAATTTAAAATGATTAATAGCTAATCATTATAATGTATTAATTATAAGACCATGATATAAAAAACTGTCTGGTTTGGTTCTGCAACCCAACAAGACCGACACAGACTTCAGACGATAATCAGAACTGCAGAGAAAAAAACCCAATTGCTGTCAATCTGCCTTCCACTGAGATCCTGTATACTGCACAAGTCAAAAAGAGGGCGGTGAAAATATTTAATGGCCCCTCACATCCTGGACATAAACTGTTTCAACTCCTACACTCAAAATGTTGCTACAGAGCACTGCACACCAAGACAACTGGATATAAGAACAGTTTTTCCCCAAACGCCATCACTCTGCTAAACAAATAATTCCCTCAACACTGTCAAACTATTTACTAAGTCTGCACTACTATTGCTACAAGTTTTTTCTCATCATTCCTATCACCCATTTCCTTCCACTTATGACTGTATGACTGTAACATGTTGCCTATATCCTTAAGATTTTTATTAATATTGATTGTTTCTTCATTGCTTATTTGACCCCTATGACAATCATTAAGTGTTGTATCTCATGATTCTTGACAAATGTATATTTTCTTTTATGTTCACTGAGAGGATATGCACCAAAGACAAATTCCTTGTGTGTCCAATCACACTTGTCCAGTAAAGAATTATATTCAATCTATTCTATTCTAAAAGATGTTGAGATTCTGGAAAGAATGCAGAAAAATATAACAAAGTTGGTTAGAGGACTGGAAGCTTAAACATATGAAGAACGATTGCAGGAACTGGGCCTTCAGGAATTGTGGGTGCTCCATCTGTCTGAAATTGTATAAGGCCTCCTGCTTGAGCAGGAGGTTGGACTAGAAGACCCCCAAGGTCTCTTCCTACTCTGATGTTGATGAAATAATAGTTGATCCTGCAGTAGTTATAGGCTACAAGGCAATCAAACCAAAAACACTTGGGCAACTTTTATGGAATTTAGCAGAAAGAATATTTAAGGATAGTGCACAAGGCAATCAAACAAGAAGTCATTAACAGTCTGTGAGGATTTAGCACATTGTTTAATTCAGTAAGAGGGAGGCAAAGAACTCAGGGAACAACAGTCAAAGAGGAAACAGAATTCTGACAATGACAAGGAAAACAGGAGAGCTTTCAACAAGTGATTTATTTTACACTGAGTTCGGCTACAGAAAAAGAAGGAAGAGAAAAATAGAGACTCTTATTGCAACAAATCTGATTTTTTTTTTAAAGGTTTCCTGCCAGAGCAAAAGGGAAAGAAATTGAAAAGGCAGCACTTCAGCTGAAAATGGAGAATAAAACAGATAATGTTTCTGGAGAGCTAGAGAGATATGGAAAGAAAAATATAACCTTTGTAGTGCTGGCCTGTTTGTACAAAGCGGGGTCCTCCCACAATAGAGGGCGAAAAAGCTAGAGAGTCTTGTGAACTAGTCCGAACTGGGAGGAACTCACCTTTTTTCTGGATGCATCTGATCAGGTGAAACAGGTTAGTTGTCTTAGGCTGTGAAACCCAATTCAATAAGATGATACTTCCAATATACTGGAGATGTTAAAAAATAGGTGACAAAAGAGGTGGTTGAGATTGACAAAAGAACCAAAAGGGGGGAAGAATTGAAGCTAGTGATTGGATTTGATTAATGGTTTCCTACTGTCACGACAAATGTCTTGCTAAAATTTGATGACCCTGAAAATGATTTCTATGTCACAAAAGAGCAAATGAGTCACTGGGAATGGCATTGCCTATTGTTCTGATTAAGAAAAAGAGTATCTCAGAAAACCTTCACAATATTGTTTTACATATTTTATGTATTTTACCATGACCCAGCTGATTGCAGTGCAAGTGAGAAGAGCTAAAGCAGGATGTCAGCTAAATCTTAGTCTTTTTAAAGCACTATTTGTATTTATTATTATTCTTGTTCAGAGGAAGACACCTTTTTTTCCCATGCTCCAAACCAATGTGAGAAAAGTATTCTCTACAACCAGAATTTTGGACCTGTTGGCTTGACTTTAGTACAATGGTACCTCTACTTAAGAACTGTTCTAGATGAGAACCGGGTGTTCAAGATTTTTTTGCCTCTTCTTAAGAACCATTTTCTACTTAACAACCCTAGCCCGGAAAAATTTCCCAGGAAATTTGAGAGTGGCACGAAGGCCCGTCCAGTTTCCTGCCATTTCCCCTTTAATCCCGGACATCTCGGGCTTTTCTGGGCTGCCAGAGGAGCCTTTCGGTGGCTCTCAAGGAGGCTTTGGCAGTCCAGAGTGAATGAAGCATTTTCCTTTCTCTGGGCGCTTCGAGAGGGAATAAATCTCTGCCAGCACCCAGAGACTCTCCTCCTCCTCCTCTTCTTCCTCCTCCTCCTCCCACCCAAATTCTGAGCTTTTATTTCTTTCCTAATGGGTTTGCACACATTATTTGCTGTTACATTGATTCCTATGTGTTGTGGTTGGCTCTGGCACAGCTCCTGCCCCAGGGAATGTGGAGGTGGATGCAGGGGAAACTTCAACATGTCATAGGCCTGTGTTATTGCCGACAGAGTCAGTTCAGAGTTTAGTTTCCTTGGACGAAGAAGAAGGTGGGAGTGACTTGGAAAAGGGGGGCTTGGCACACAGCCCAGGCAGTCAATCTCCATTATCTTCCATTGATTTGGATGAAGACGTATTGGACCCATGCAAGCGCAGAATTATGCATAAAAGAGACCAAGTAAGGCCATATTACCGGAGATAAGAGAGGCCACCTGTGTTTGGGTGGGGCTTCAGTAATTAGGGCTGCTGCTATAAATAGCAGCATGTGGGTTTGGCAGTTGTGGAAGAGTATCTGATCGCAGTTCTTCAGGAATCGTACCTTGACTTTGTTTGTTGATTTTTCACGTCTTTGAAATCAACGCAGAGCAAAGTGTGTGGGTGTTTCACTTCGTGGAAGAAGAAGAGATGTGAAGTTTCTTCACAGCTGCTACCTAAGTACTTAATGACTGATTAAGGGAAATTGTACAAACTACCCGGTTTTTTTGGGATGAGTGCTCTTTGCAATACAAAAAGAGTGCTCAGTTTATTTTGACTTTTGTGATAAAGAACATTGTTTTCAAACGTGTGTGTGTCTGAAATTTGTATCCTTGAATTTTCGGGAGGCTCCTACCAGAGAGCCCGGCATAACACTATGGGAAAAATTGCTTCTACTTACAAACTTTTCTACTTAAGAACCTAGTCACGGAACGAATTAAGTTCTTAAGTAGAGGTACCACTGTATTAGGTTTTCAGAAATTCTGAACCAATTTGAGTGCATAAATTACAATAGGAAGCAATTAATTCCCATACAGAGAAGTAATGCCCTGTATGGGTCACTGGGAATCCTGGATATAGACTAGACTGGGAAATCAAAACTGACATTATTATTGTACACCGTGGTGTAAATCACAACTGCCAATTTTTAAACTGGTATTGACTATCATATGCATTGAGTTTTTCCTAAGGGCTTAAAATGTCATAAATTATTGGTGTAGTATATGTGTGGATCCAAGCAATGTGGATTTTGTAATTGACAGATGGACATTGTCAATGAGTAGATCTTTTAAATGCTGTCCAAGATTTTTTGGTATTGCATCAGAATGCTAAGAGCCAATGGACCACCACAGTCAGTTTATGCCACAATCTTTCAAGTTTGATTATCACATGTTGATACTTTGTCATATTTTCTAATTCATTGTTTTCTATTCTACTGTCCATTATTATTTATCTAATGGGCACCCAACTCCAATGGACTCTGAGAACATCTGAGAAGACAATAGCAAATCACATCATGCCAAGAAAACTGCTTTTCTCTATGAAGTCTCCAAGAGTTGTGTTCAACTCAATGGAGATTTTATTTTATTTATTATAAAAGGTATTAATTCATTCCAGGGATACACAACTATTTCTGGGTTTAGGGCCACACTTGATCTTTGACTAGCATGCTGGGAGAGCAATGATGTGGATGGGATGAAGCAAAAGTTGAATTGATTTAATTTACATATAATTAAAATTAAATAGAATCCAGTCAATTGCTCTTCATTCATGTCACACTGAGGGCTTGAGAAGCAACCTGGGCTCTTGAGGCTTCAGGCTATAAATCCCGGTTAATAGCTCTCTGTCACTCCTAAGCCTGCTGTGGCATGTAATAGCAATGACTCCACGTTTCATAGTTTTTCTCATTCTATGTCTGCTGACACTGTTTTGCTGAAAGCAGATGGACATAATTGAAAATGCATTTTGCAAAGCTCTATTATTGGTCCTGCTCTTCTGATGCTGTAAAATAATGCTTCTTTTTAAAGAGTTGGAGGATAAGGTAAGAAAGAAACCATTGATGTTTTCTGTAGTTCCAGCTTTGCATGTTAATGGATATAAATGTGTTATGGGAGATGAAAGAATCTTTTAACTTATGATGAGAATTTTAACCTTGCATCTCCCACTCCTCTTCCCCCTCCTCTTCATACATTGTTATAGAAATGGCTAGAATTTGTTGAAGTTATTTTATTTTTTTAAATTTATTTTAATTTGATCATTTTATTTTTTAATTTATTGCCCTGAAAAAAATTGGAAGTTGGTGGGGTTTTTTTCTTTTGCTCTCTATCTACACCTCTCCTTTCCCTTTCCAATTTTTGTTTTTGTTTTCATTTGTATTTTACAATTTTAATAAAATTCTTTTAAAAAAAAGACTGTACTGTCAGTGGAGAATTCCAGGCTGATTTATTTGATGATATGTTTATTTGTGTTCTTGCTATTCATGTTATCCTTCATAGTCTTCTCCAACACTAAATTTCAAAACAGACAATAATCATTTTATTCTGCTCCTTCAAGGTCCAGAATTCAATAATAGCTATGCAAAAGCTTCAAGAAAGCTTGTAAATTGAACATTTTAATCTGGTAGGACTGCTGCACTTGGGTGGAAAAGCTCTGGATGACCACAGGCATATACATTTGTTTCTTTTGTATTTTTGAACTAGATGGTTATAAATTTGATGTCAAAATTGAACCACTTTGCTTCGTTCAAATCCTATCACTATTCAACTTGCCAATAAACTAGAGGGAAGGAAGGATGGAATGGAATACTCAAGGAGGGAGAGAAAGGGAAGCCGGTATTGGTTGGTTTTGATTCTTCAAAATGGTGTATCCAATAGTTTTACTTTTGGGAATTCAAATCTCCTGAGAGTGCTTCCTTATTTTGGGTTCACCCATCAGACAGTTGACATTTGGGGACAATATTTCTAATCTATTGAAACATTCATACCTGTACATGAAGAAATGCACAGCTTTTTTTTGTTTGGAAAATCTTTTTGTATGGAAAGGAAATGCCCTAAGAAGCTAAGCTTTTTTTGTTTCTAGCTACCCTTTGTTAGCATCACGTGCTGCTAGTTAAAAATCACCACCACCACACAATGTTACTTCATTGACAGTAATGCTATACAATTAGCCCTGGTACATTTGCAAGGATATAGGGTGTGCTTCCTGCAGCTCTTCATCTGTATCTAAGATCTCCTTCCATAAATACAGATGAAAGAGGCCAGGGAAAAGGCATCCATTAGGTGTTATAAATAGCCGCTTAATAGATCTTAAATGCTGTTGCAAAAATACAATGGCTTTCAGGTCAGAAGGAAAGCTAAAGAAAGCAGAACTGGGCATTTCCCAAAGCCAAATTGTATTGTAGTAGAAATAGTCTATTTCAGACTACAACTGGTTCTTTAGCTCAGGAAGGTTTCATGTGTAGAGCCCACCCCATGTTAAAAGCACTGGAAATTAAAGAAAAAGGAAAGAAAACGAAAAAAAGAGCATCTGTGATCATCCAAAATACAGACTGCCCTGTTAATATTAATACATTAATAATATATATAATATATCTTATTTTCCTCCCAATAGCTCAAGATGGCTTATAAAGAATCTGGATCTAATGTGTTTCCCTGAAAGTAAGATCCTGTCTTATTTTTTTTTTTAACCATAAAATAAGCGCTTGGCCTTATTTTTGGGGAGGTCTTATTATTTTGGGGCCTGTGGAGCAAGATAGGGCTCCTCTTATGCCATCTTATCTGATTTCCAGCTCTCTCTCCATAGCCCTAATCAGAGGAAATGGCAGGGACTGGCTGCACATGGGTTTAACATTTTTTGGGAGGGCTTATTTTGGGGGGAGGGCTTTTTTCAGGGGAGGGCTTATTTTGGGACACACACAGTATGATTTTATGTATTTATTTATTAGATATCTATGCCGCCCTTCTCGGTGTGACTCAGGGCGGCATACAACATTAAACATAATATATACAAAATCTAATAACTATAAAACATGAAAATTTACTAAAACATTTTAAAAGACCCCATGTACACTCACACACATTCACCCAATCCAATCATATCTCATATCGGCCGGAGACAGTCTCATCACTCACACCCTCCATACCCACCGGCAAAGGTAGGTTTTTAAAGCTTTACGAAAGACCAAGAGGGAGGGGGCGGTATGTATCTCTGGAGGCAGTTTGTCCCACAGGGCCGGGGCCACCACAGAGAAGGCTCTTCCCCTAGGCCCCACCGGTCAACATTGTTTGGCTGACAGGACCTGGAGAAGGCCGACTCTGCGGGACCTAACTGGCCGCTGGGATACATGAGGCAGAAGACGGGCCCGAAGATAATCTGGCCCTTACTCCATACCAGGAAGCCTGTGAGGTAGGGTAGGCTGAGATCTGGGGTGAAATGCTCTGGTTTGCTCATGTCTGTTGGTATCAGGTCATAAAGACAATGTGAGGCTCCACCCATCTGCCTAGATGCTGCCATTTGGATTCTTTTACCTTCTGTGCATACACAAAGTGTTCTATGCATGAGTAGAGGGTAAAAGAACCAAAATGGCAGCATCTGGACAGGTGGACGGAGCCTCACGCTGCCCTCAAGACTGGCTATCTGATGACTGACAGGCACAAGAGAACCAGGAGCATTTAACCCCTGGCTGAGCTTGATTGTCTCAAAATCACCTATAGTCATTCCATGTGGCAGGAGCATTCATAATTTCTGGAGGCAAGCTGTTCCACGGATTAATTTCTCTAACTGTCAGGAAATTTCTCCTTAGTTCTAAGTTGCTTCTCTCCTTGTTTAGTTGCTTCTTGTTATACCCTCAGGCCTGTCAGGTAGAAGCCTCCATGTGGAGTTAGAGACTTTGGCCTGCCACCATGATTGAGAATCTTGAATCTGAGAATCTCTAGTTCTAGTCCAGGACCTTCATCACTGAACTTTATTATCTATTTATTTATTTGTTTGTTTTGTCCAATACACAATAATACATAATGAGGTTATAGAGGATATATATGAGCAGAATGTATCAAAGAGAGTATAGAAGAGAAAATATAGCAGTAAAATATAACTAGAGAGAATAGCAGAAAAGATATAAGAGATAGAAGAGATATAATGGATAGAAGAGATAGAAGAGAAGATATAGGAGATATAGGAGAGACTATAGGACAGGGGATGGTAGGCACTTTGGTGCACTTATAACTTCATTGTCTCTTATTTTTTATGAGGTAGTCCTGTTGTTATATAATGTATAGGGCACTTGGATACTTAAAAGTAAAGAATTAAATTTAATTTAAAAAGGAATAAGATTGGTATGGTCATATGAAGTTGTCAAAGCCTCTAATCATAAGTGAAGTGGCTGAACCTTAGTTATCTATCTTTAAGCTGATGGCAATAAGGAGACTACATCTAGGGGAACTGAGATATTCTTTCCCCCTAGGCTTCTACAATTTATGTATGGTATGTTTGTATCTATGATTGGTTTTATAATAAGGGTTTTAGCTGTTTTAGTATTGGATTGTCACATGTTTTTACCACTGTTGTTAGCTGCCCCGAGTCTATGGAGAGAGGCGGCATACAAATCCAATAAATAATAATAATAATAATAATAATAATAATAATAATAATAATAATAATAATAATAATAATAATAATAATAATAATAATAATTATTATTATTATTATTATTATTATTATTATTAGCAATTGACAGATGGAGATTTTGTCAATTCCAATGGCATTTGAAAACCATTGGAATTGACAAAATCTCCATCTGTCAATTGCAAAAGGCCGCTTTACTGGTATCGGCAAACATAATTCGCCGCTACATCACGCAGTCCTAGGGGCTTGGGAAGCGCCTGACTGGTGGTGAAATACGAAATCCAGCATAGTGATCTTGTTTGCTGTGTTGTACTGACATAATAACAATAATAATAATAATAATAATAATAATAATAATAATAATAATAATAATGCAGAGAGGAAGTAGTTTAAAACTGAGTTTCTCCCAACATAGGAATCATAGGATTTGTATTCTAGGAATAGAAATGCCATCTAGCCCAGCTCAGTGCTTGCTACAGATTTTGCTGTAGTTATTTCAAGAGGGTGCTTGATGAAGGCTCAAGCATGCCTCCTACACCATTTCATTACTCAAATGACTCGTGATTCTACTTGGACATATTGGAAGAATCAATCTGCAACATGAAACTTGGGTGGGATTTTTCACCTAAAAGAATCTCACTCAATTTATTGTTTGTTGAGTATTTTAGGTTAAGAAAGATCTATCCAACCTGAAGATTGGATGCAAAGCATAACCCCTGCCATTATGTTTGTCAATATTTGGTTAAAAAATGGAGAAAAATCTGAGTTTTAAGACATCGTTTAAAAAGGGTTTGGAAACCATGATGTCCAATCCTGTGTTCATATTAAAATACCCCCAACAGATATTGTGATAACTTCACTGATAAGAGTCTCTATGGTCAAAGGCAGGTCTGCTAAAATTGAAACAACCACTTGATAAAAACAAAGCAAAAAAAAATTCTATATTTCTTTGTTGTCTTCCAGTGCTATGTGGATTATTAGGCTCCAAGTCTGGTAGCTTTAGCCCAGTGTTTTTCAAGTTTGGAGATTTCGCAATGTTTGATCTGCAACTCCTAGAATTCTCCAACAAGCATTCTGAAGCCCACTTATCTTAAAATTGCCAAGCTTGAAAAACTCCATTTTAGCCAAACAATGATGCAGGTTAGAACCTGGCTCATTGCTGCTAATAATTCAGCTGCTCTCTCCAACCTGCTGTGGCTTCCTCTACTAATTGAAGAAAATGGAATTCTGAAGCAGGTGTATGATTGACAGCACACTTATGAGGATGAGTAAGAAATGACTTTTCTAAATTATTAGAGCAAAGGATTTCCAGAACGGCAGGATTCATTATAGTTCTGCGCTATCCCAGAGTAAACACCATTTACAAAACCCGCGGCATTTGGTGAGGATATATTTAAAAGATTCTGTGGAAAGAACACCATGACATCTGTAGCAGGGGCGGATTCCTGTTTTCACCACTACTGGTGCGCTGCGCATGCAGCTTCATGTGTCCTGTATGTGCACACATGTGTCCCAGCATGTTTTTGCTTCTGCGCATGCAGAATACAGCTCATCTGTCTGGAACCCACACCGCATTTCGGACATCAACACCCTCGAAAATGTCCAACGATACTTCACCAGAAGAGCCCTTCACTCCACCACTCAAAACAGAATACCCTATGAAACTAGACTTACAATCCTGGGTCTAGAAAGCCTAGAACTATGATGCCTTAAACATGATCTAACATCTAAGTATTGCCCACAAGATCATATGCTGCAACATCCTGCCTGTCAACAACTACTTCAGCTTCAACCGCAATAACACAAGAGCACACAACAGTTCAAACTTAATATCAACTGCTCCAAACTTGACTGTAAAGAACATGACTTTAGCAATCGAGTTGTCGAAGTGTGGAACTCATTACCAGACTCCCTTAGACTATCCACGATTGTCCTCACCAGGTTCCTAAGAGGTCAGTAAGGGGCGAGCATAAGTGTACTAGTGTGCCTTCTGTCCCCTGTCCAATTGTCTCTTGTATATTTTATATATCTTTTATTCCATTCATATATCCTTTCCTCTATTCTTTATTTTTTTTTTAATTAATATTTTTATTTTATTTTATATGACTTACAAACATTTAGACATCAAACAATACAACATTAAACATTTACACTTAATATATTTACAAGATTTATTTTTTAACAATTCTATTTACTATACCTTTTTCTTGATTTCCACCCAGTTGTAAATTTTTTCCCACACTTTGTAATAGTCCTTATTTTGTTGGTTTTGAATTTCGTATGTTAATTTGCTAAATTTGGCGCAGTCTAATATTTTTTTAATTACCGTTTCTTTGTTTGGAATCTTGTCTTGTTTCCAGACTTGTGCATATGCTAATCTTGCAGCAGTAAGTAAGTGATTTATTAAGTAGTAATTTTCTTTGCTATGTTTGCCTCTAATTATGCCTAATAAATACATTTCCGGTTTTATTTCAATTTTATAGCCCAATATTTCTTCCATCCATGCCCTAATTTGAATCCAAAATTTTTTTGCTTCGTTACATTGCCACCATATGTGGTAGTATGTTCCCACTTCTTTTTTACACTTCCAACATTTGTTACTAATGTTTACATTCATTTTGGCTAGGCGTGCTGGCGCATAATGCCATCGGAAGAACATTTTATAAAGATTTTCTTTATATGGTGTTGACAAAGTCATCTTATAATTAACTGACCATAGTTTTTCCCAGTCTTCTAGCTGAATTGCATATCCAAAGTTGGTCATCCAAGATATCATGTTAGGTTTAACAATTTCTTCAATGTTTTCATAGTTTAATAGATAAATATACATTTTAGTTATAAATTTTTTGTCAGATCCTGTCAATATTTTGTCTATTTCATTTTGTTTATTACATATTCCAAATTGTACCAAGTCCCTTTTATATCTGCTTTGAATTTGGTAATATGGAAGCCAATCTATTACTATACCTTCCTCTTTAAGTCTTTCTCTAGTTTTAAGACTTCCTTTAGTGTTTAATAGGGCTTCGTAGGTTATTTTTTGTTCTTGGCTTATTATGTTTGGATGAATTTGAGCTTCTAGAGTGGATAGCCATCTGGGAATTTCATTATAGTATTTTTTCCTGACTTTCCGCCAGTGTATCAATAGTGTATTCCGAATTTGGTGTTGTTTAAAGTGAGAATGTTTTGAGTGTTCTTTTTCCCACAAATGTGCGTGCCATCCTTCATTTATATCGTGGCCTTCTATTGTTAGAATTCTAGGATTTTCAAGGTTGACCCATTCTTTAATCCATAGTAATTTAGTGGCTTGGTAGTATATTTCTAAGTTGGGTAAACCGAATCCTCCTCTTGTTCTTAAATCTTGTAGGGCTTTCATGTTTATTCTAGGTTTTTTATTGCACCAGATAAATTTAGAAATTATTTTATTTATTTTAGCAAAGAACGATTTGTTTAGTTGTATTGGTGCTGTTTGGAAGAGATAGAGCCACCTTGGAAGTATATTAGACTTTATTGTATTGATCCTTCCCATTAAGGATAGATTTAACTTTGACCATTTTTCTAAATCTTCTTTTGTTTTTGTTAATAATTTTGTATAATTTAGTTCTTTCAGTGAAGAATACCTTGTCGTAAACCAAATCCCTAGATATTTAATTTTCTTTTCTATTTGAAAACCTGTTTCTTTTATTAATAATTTGTTTAAATCCTGATTACAATTCTTGGTTAATATTTTAGTTTTGTTCCTATTTATTTTTAAGCCGGCCACTTTCCCATAGTTCTCTAATTCTTTTACTAAATATATCATTGAGCTAACTGGATTCTTCTTCTTCCTCTATTCTTTATTGACGCATTCTATTCTCATATCTTTTCTTCTATCCTTTCCCTGATATTTACTACTACATGTTTTTATTCTCTTTAACTTTCAATTTGTATTGGACAAAATAAATAAATAAATAAATAGATAGATAGATAGATAGATAGATGGATGGATGGATGGATGGATGGATGGATGGATGGATGGATGGATAAACAAACAAACAAACAAGCAAACAAACAAACAAACAAACAAACAAACAAATAAATAAATAAATAAATAAGCATGAAATTTTTGTGGTTTTTTTTTTGCTTCTGTGCATCGCCGGAAATTGTTGAAATCTCTTTTATGTGCATGCGTCCCCTTGCAAGATTTTGCTTCCTGCGCATGTGCAAAAGCAAAAAACCCATGCCGGGACATGCACATATGCACTCAGGACATCCAAAGTTGCATGCGCAGTTCAACTTTTACTACCAGTGCACCCAGTGGTGGGCTACGAGCCGGAACGCTAAATTGTACTTGCCGCCACGGCTCGTAGGTTCTTGTGGGGCCAGGGCAATTTTGCTGCTACACCTGTGGAGGCAGTAAAATCGTGTATGGAGCTGCAAGTGCGCTCATTTTGGGGTGAGGGTTTTTTGCTTCTGCGCATGCCAAAACATGGGTGCACCTGCAGTTCCATTCATGATTTTGCAGCCTCCACAGTTGCAGCATCAAAATCATTCTGGCGCCGCAAGAACTTACGAGCCGTGGCGGCGAGCGCAATATAGTATTCCAATTCGTAGCCCAACGCTGAGTGCAGCATCCTTGACCATTCCGATAGGAACCTGATACTGATCTGCAGGTAGTTCTGGGTTTGGATAGCTTACTGCTGGGGAAATAACAACTATCAGGAAAGACTTAATGAACTCAATCTGTATAGTCTGGAGGACAAAAGGAAAAGGGGGCACATGATCGAAACATTTAAATATGTTAAAGGGTTCAGGAGGGAAGTGTTTTTAATAGGAAAGTGAACACAAGAACAAGGGGGCACAATCTGAAGTTAATTGGAGCAAAAGCAACATGAGAAAATATTATTTTACTGAAAGAGTAGTAGATCCTTGGAACAAACTTCCAGCAGACGTGATTGGTAAATCCACAGTAACTGAATTTAAACATGCCTTGGATAAACATATATCCATCCTAATATTAAATACAGGAAATAGTATAAGGGCAGACTAGATGGATCATGAGGTCTTTTTCTGCCGTCAGTCTTCTAGGTTTCTATGTTTAACTAGATAGTGGTGGTCATTTCTTCCACATAACAGAACGTTAGAAAGGCAGCTTGCAAATTATTTATAAACTGGAAACAGAGGGTCAGACAAAGAGGTGTATAGCATTTTCCTCATGAAAGGAAGGGAGCTCATCCCTTTGCACCAGGAGACAGTTGAGAAGACTAAAACAAGCTAGTAACTCCAGCCAGGGTGCTCTGGGAAGCTGATTGATGTTGACAAGGAAAACAAGTCCTTGGTCTTATTAATGTAATTTCACAGAACGCCACTGTTGAAGGATTAGCTAGAATAACTGAGGGACATTTGTAATGCCCAATCTATAGGAGACAGTACACTACCAGCTCACCTTTGTCATACAATTTACCAGCATGATTAAATGTCACATATTTAATGGAGAATTCTTGTAGCTCAAAGTTACAATGAGGGCTAGGTGTAATGGGACTCTCTGAGGTTGGTTGTTTTCTTACAGACATACCGTTACCCAAGCTAGGTGACATCATCAGTCATTTGTTCAAGATGGTTTTTCAAGAGGCAACTTAGACTTACACTCACTGTATTTTTCGGATTATAAAATGCAGCTTAGTTTTGGGGGAGGAAAATAGGAAAAAATAATCTGCCTACCAGGTATTCATCTGGTTAGTCTTTAGTCTGGTCAGCTTCATCACATTGGTTTGCTGGTTTTGAGCCCATGTGCTTGCTTTTTATCTCTCGGTTGGGGATAAAAAACAGTTTCTAAAACACTTTACTTCTCTCTGCGTCTCTCTCTCTCTCTCTCTCTCTTTCTCTCTCTCCATTCATATATCCTTTCCTCTATTCTTTATTGACGCATTCTATTCTCATATCTTGCTAGCAAAGCACACCCCTTGTAAGGGGTGGAAAAAACTACTCAGCTGATTGTCAGAGGGAGCAGCAGAGCTATCCAAGATCATGTTAGCACCTCGTTAGGGCTAAAAAAAAAAGCTTGGTAAAAGCCACATTTGGAGTATAAGATGCGCCCAATTTGTCAGTCTTTTTTGTGGGGAGAAAGGTGCATCTTATACTTCAAACAATATGGTTTATACCACTTTACAGTGATTCACAGCCCACTCTAAGCATTTTACAGAGTCAGCATATTGCCCCCAACAATTTGAGTTCTCATTTCACTGGCCTTGGAGGGATGGAAGGCTGAGTCAACCTTGAACCTGGTGGGGTTTGAACTGCTAAACTGCAGGCAGCTAGCAAGCAGCAGAAGTAGCCTGAAGGACTGCACTCTAACCATTGCGCCACTGGACTTTCTTTGTTTTTTTTCCCTTGAAGACATTTCACTTCTCACCCAAGAGGTTTCCTCAGAACCTTTGGACAATCATGATCTATTGACCCCCTCGGAGAGGGTCCGCAACTTGGGCGTCCTCCTCGATCCACAGCTCACATTAGAAAACCATCTTTCAGCTGTGGCGAGGGGGGCGTTTGCCCAGGTTCGCCTGGTGCACCAGTTGCGGCCCTATTTGGACCGGGACTCATTGCTCACAGTCACTCATGCCCTCATCACCTCGAGGTTCGACTACTGTAACGCTCTCTACATGGGGCTACCTTTGAAAAGTGTTCGGAAACTTCAGATCATGCAGAATGCAGCTGCGAGAGCAGTCATGGGCTTACCTAGGTATGCCCATGTTTCATCGTCACTCCACAGTCTGCATTGGTTGCCGATCAATTTCCGGTCACAATTCAAAGTGTTGGTTATGACCTTTAAAGCCCTTCATGGCATTGGACCAGAATACCTCCGAGACCGCCTCCTGCCGCACGAATCCCAGCGACCGATTAGGTCCCACAGAGTTGGCCTTCTCCGGGTCCCGTCAACTAAACAATGTCGGTTGGCGGGCCCCAGGGGAAGAGCCTTCTCTGTGGCGGCCCCGACTCTCTGGAACCAACTCCCTCCCGGAGATTAGAACTGCCCCTACTCTCCCTGCCTTCCGTAAAGTTCTTAAAACCCACCTTTGCCATCAGGCATGGGGGAACTGAAACATCTCCCCCGGGCATGTACAATTTATGTTTGGTATGTTTGTGTGTGTGCTTGTTAGTATATTGGGATTCTTTTTTAAAACTTTTTTTTAATATTTAAATTTATTTGAATCTATTTGGATTTGTACGATTTGTTTATGCTTTGTTGTGAGCCGCCCCGAGTTCGCGGAGAGGGGCGGCATACAAATCTAAATAATAAATAAATAAATAAAATCTGGATGACTGAGAATAGACATCATCAGTTGTAATCACCTTTCACCTCTTTGTAACGGTAACCCAAAGATGCTGTGAACCATTTTTACAAGACGTAGGCTCACGATATTGCCCTTTTCTCCTCCACCATCTATATAGAAGCAACATAAATTTGTTTAGTTTAAAAAGAACCTTATCTCAACTGAATCCCAGCGACCGATAAGGTCCCACAGAGTTGGCCTTCTCCGGGTCCCGTCGACTAAACAATGTCGTTTGGCGGGCCACATGGGAAGAGCCTTCTCTGTGGTGGCCCCGACCCTCTGGAGCCAACTCCCCCCGGAGATTAGAACGGCCCCCACCCTCCTTGCCTTTTACAAATTACTCAAGACTCACTTATACCGCCAGGCATGGGGGAGTTGAGACACCTTTTCCCCAGGCTTTTTTATACTTTGTTTTATGTTTAGTATGAATGTGCTGTTTGATTTTTTAAAATAATGATAGGGTTTTATATGTTTTTTAATATTAGATTTGTTCCATTACTATTGTGTTTTTTATTACTGTTGTGAGCCGCCCCGAGTCTCTGGAGAGGGGCGGCATACAAATCTAATTAATAATAATAATAATAATAATAATAATAATAATAATAATAATAATAATAATAATAATAATAATACAGTGATACCTCATCTTACAAATGCCTCATCATACAAACTTTTCGAGATACAAACCCGGGGTTTAAGATTTTTTTGCCTCTTCTTACAAACTATTTTCACCTTACAAACCCACCGCCGCCGCTGGGATGACCCACCTCTGGACTTCCGTTGCCAGCAAAGCACCTGTTTTTGCACTGCTGGGATTCCCCTGAGGCTCCTCTCCATGGGAAACCCAACCTCCAGACTTCCGTTGACAGCAAAGCACTTGTTTTTGCGATGGTGGGATTCCCCTGCTGGGATTCCCCTGCAGCATTGCAAAAACACAGGAGTCCAGAGATGGGGTTTCCTATGGAGGGGAACCTCAGGAGAATCCCAGCAGCACAAAAACGGGTGCTTTGGTTGGCAAAAAGGGTGAATTTTGCGCTTGCACGCATTAATCGCTTTTCCATTGATTCCTATGGGAAACATTGTTTCGTCTTACAAACTTTTCACCTTAAGAACCTTGTCCCGGAACCAATTAAGTTTGTAAGACAAGGTATCACTGTATTTGCTGTGGGGATGATCTGTAATGCTGCATTCATGATGTTGCTGATTATATTGTCAGGGTTGGGATCTGCCCAGTTTCTTTTGGCTAGATTAGGTTGATGTAGCCAT
Source organism: Erythrolamprus reginae (assembly GCF_031021105.1). Lineage (NCBI taxonomy): Eukaryota > Metazoa > Chordata > Lepidosauria > Squamata > Dipsadidae > Erythrolamprus > Erythrolamprus reginae. Next base: position 29,965,930 of record NC_091950.1, read on the forward strand.
GCCCCTGACCTTCAGACTATCTCCTCCACTACCTTTGAAGAGATTGGCCACCTCCCAGTTTTGGAAAATTGTCTGGTATTCTTGGCATCCCAAATTTGCCTTGCAAGTCAAGCTGGAGAACAGTGTCCTAGAAGGAGAGTTAGATCTAGCATTTGTACACTTCTGCCTCCCTAACTCAAGAGTGTTTTGGGGGAGAGGGTAAAAAGTAGGCGATCTGTGTCTTGGAGGAGACACATGATTTTTCTGTAAAATGGGTTATCACAATCTGCTACTGCTCCTTAGCCTGCTCCTTGGAAGACTTTCCCCTGTATGCAACATGAGAGAACAGATCGAAGGTTCTGTAGAAGATCAGGAAGGCTGTCCCGAGAATTGAAATCAACTTGGCAAGAAGAAATTGGGGAAGGGACTTCTCCTGATTTACTACCATGTGGATGAAAACCCTGCGTAATGAAAAGTAGGAAGAAAAATCCAGTCTGGTTCCAAGCCAGGAGAAAACTGCTGGAAATAAAATGGAGGCTGCAAGGAAAGAAGGTTTATTTGATTTCCAGAAACTTGAGTGACAACAACAATGTTTCTGGGGTAGATGATCCATGCTTGGGTGAATGGGTGGATCTTTATAGGGTTCTGATTGAGATGCTCCAGAGGTTTGTGCAATGTAGGGAGCCTTGTGCCTTTTGCTATTTTAAGGGTGGTGGGTTAATCCTATTATGTCTTAAAGGTCATGTCCTATCCTTAGAATTTGGGCAGGGAATGTGGATTTTAGGAATCTTTGCTTTTCTACTTTTAATCCCTTCTAGGGGAACTGGGCTGAAGGTATTTTATTTAGGAATATGCTGGCCTGGGTTTCTTAATGGGCACAAAATATCCATCACTAAAGACTTCAGGCATGTGCTGGAGGCTATTTAAAAAGTCTGGGGCTGCTTTCTGCCTTTAAGAACATGTTTCTCCATTTATTTTTCCTCACCTAATGTTAAGAATAAAGAATATTTTAATGGGGAGGGGGCTTCTTACAAAAGCAAAGAGCCTTCCTAATTTATTTGACAGATCTATTTTTGTATTCAATAGCCCCTGAGGTGACAGAGGCTACCTATGCCCACAGTCAAACAAACAAAAAGGATCTACTAGGCAATGAAGCATGAATTAGGTGGAGGTTTTTTTGGGGGGGGACTTCCTTAAAATACAGGTTTAATGCTCTTTTAGGAGAGTACTATCATTGCATAGAATGGGGTAGGCAGTCACTCATTTCTTCCCCCTTTATCTGGCCACAGGCATTCCCACATTTATTTATTTATTTTGTCCAATACACGATGAGGGTTTTAGTGTGTGTGTGTATGTATATGTGTGTATATATATATATATATATATATATATATATATATATATATATATACACACACACACACACACACACACACACACACACACACACACACACAGTAAAATACATGATGAAGGTCATAGAGGAGATACTCATAGTAAAATATATCTAAGAAAGAATAGAAAAGAAGGTATAGTAATAGAACATATCAATGAAAGAATAGAAGAAGAAATATAGGAATAGAAGAAAGGTATAGGAGATATAGGAGAGCAATAGGACAGGGGACGGAAGGCACTCTAGTGCACTTGTACTCAGCCCTTACTGACCTCTTAGCAATCTGGATAGGTCAACCGTAGATAATCTAAGGGTAAATTGTTGGGGGTTTGGGGATGACACTATGGAGTCCGGTAATGAGTTCCACGCTTCGACAACTCGGTTACTGAAGTCATATTTTTTACAGTCAAGTTTGGAGCGGTTAATATTAAGTTTAAATCTGTTGTGTGCTCTTGTGTTGTTGTGGTTGGAGCTGAAGTAGTCGCCGACAGGCAGGACGTTGCAGCATATGATCTTGTGGGCAATACTTAGATCTTGTTTAAGGCGTCTTAGTTCTAAACTTTCTAGGCCCAGGATTGAAAGTCTAGTCTCGTAGGGTATTCTATTTCGAATGGAGGAGTGAAGGGCTCTTCTGGTGAAGTATCTGTGGACATTTTCAAGGGTGTTGATGTCTGAGGTGTGATATGGGTTACAAACGGATGAGCTGTATTCGAGGATGGGTCTGGCAAAAGTTTTGTAAGCTCTGGTAAGTAGTATGAGATTGCCAGAGCAGAAGCTACGTAGGATTATATAACATATAACTTTAGAACAATGTTTAAATACAGGTTTAGTGTTTATTCTGAACCCAGGTCTAGGGTTATGTCTCTACAAAAAAACAGATCATTTCCCTATAACTTCCCTTTCCTTTTCTGAAGCTAAATAAATACATATATGCAAATTGTCTGGCAGGCTCTCCAAGCTATGAAAAATAAATCTAATCAACCCTAATTTCCAATTCAGTACATTTATTAAAAACTCCAGCAGAGAGGGTCAGAAATTGTTGCTATTTTAAAAGAAAGCAAAAGCACAGATTTTGGTAACTAAACGTTAAGCAATATATCTACCCAACCCAGTAGAAAACTTAACCTTTAAGAATACTTAACAAAACGTTTCCTTGGAACTTCACAGCAGGGTCTGAGCTTTGCATTCTGTCAGTCATTTGAAATCAAAGCAAAGCAAATTTACCAGATGGGGGTTTCTAAATAGGTAGAAAAAAAAGAGAGGAGTGTCTAAGGGGTTTCTGACAGAATAGAATTAATTCCTAAAGTGAAAGATAGCTATGTTTTTGTATCGTTTACTCAGTACTATTTTAGGGGGGAATTCCTTCAAGCCAGTGTTCACTGCTAGCAACTGCCTGGACAAGTTTCTGCAGGTTTGTTGGCAAGAATTTTCATAATTGACTTGCCAATGCCTCCTTTTTAGGGCTAGGAGAGAATGACTGGCCTAAGATCATCTAGCTGGAGATTAACATAGGAATATATATTGCTCAAACAAATAAATAAACAGGCAGATCCTAGATCTGAATGAATGAAATATTCTCATTGTACAAAGTCGAATGTGCACAACAGCAGGTGAAATTGACTGTCAATCAGTGTTGCTTCATAAGTGGACTGTTTGATTTCACAGAAGTTTGATTTACTTGGAGTTATATTGTGTTGTTTAAGTGTTCCCTTTATTTTTTTGAGCAGTGTATATTATGGGCAGAGATGGGTTTGTACTAGTTCAGACCAGTTTGATCCACTGGTGATGTCACGATAATATCATGGAACCGGTTTAGCCAGTCCCAGTCTGTGGGCACCACCATCTTTTTATATAAAAATATATTTTTAATTTATTATTATTTTTTTAGCATGCACAGAAGCCAAGCTTCCAGCACTGTACATGTAGTCGCCATCTTGTTTTGGATTTGGGGGGAGGATTTTTTTTTAAAAAAATTCAGCATTGCCCCTGCACACGTGTCAAAGTGCATTCATGCCCATAAGATGTAACCATGCAATGCGGAAGAATGCAAACCAGCAGCGAGGTAAGTTAGAAACCACTCTCGATCATGGGGAATTCATCCTGGGATATGCATTCAGGTGAGATGCGTCTGGAGTCTGAACATGTCTTTGTTTAAAAGAACAATCTAGAACAGTGATGGTGAGCATTTTTTTCCTCGGGTGCCGAAAGTGCATACGCATATACCCACACCCATAATCCAATGCCTTGGGAGGACAAAAACAACTTCCCCCACTCCCCAGAGGCCCTCTGTAGGCCAGAAACCGCCTGTTTCCCAACTTCTGGTGGGCCCTGAAGGCTCATGTTTCATCCGCTGGGCGAGATCATCCAAGGGCATGGGTTGAGGTATCATCAGTATGCTGATGATACCCAGCTGTACATCTCCACCCCATGTCCAGTCAGTGAATCAGTGGAAGTGATGTGTCGATGCCTGGAGGCTGTTGGGGTCTGGATGGGTGTCAACAGGCTCAAACTCAACCCTGACAAGATGAAGTGGCTATGGGTTTTGCTTCCCAAGGACAATTCCATCTGTCCGTCCATCACCCTGGGGGGGAATTACTGACCCCCTTGGAGAGGGTCCACAACTTGGGCATCCTCCTCCATCCACAGCTCACATTAAAGAACCATCTTTCAGCTGTGGCAAGGAGGGCGTTTGCCCAGGTTCACCTGGTGCACCAGTTGCAGCCCTATTTGGACCTGGAATCATTGCTCACCGTCGCTCATGCCCTCATCACGTCGAGGTTCAACTACTGCAATGCTCTCTACATGGGGCTACCTTTGAAAAGTATTCGGAAACTTCAGATCGTGCAGAATGTGGCTGCGAGAGCTATCATGGGTATTCCCAGATATGCCCATGTTTCGTCATCACTCCGCAGCCTGCACTGGCTGCCGATCAGTTTCCAGTCATAATTCAAAGTGTTGGTTATGACCTATAAAGCCCTACATGGCATCGGACCAGAATACTTCCGGGACTGCCTGCTGCTGCACGAATCTCAGTGACCAATTACGCCCCACAGAGTTGGCCTTCTCCGGGTCCCGTCGATGAAACAATGTCATCTGGCAGGACCCAGGGGAAGAGCCTTCTCTGTGGCAGCCTTGGCCCTCTGGAATCAGCTCCCCCTGAAGATAAGGACTGCCCCCACCCTCCTTGCCTTTCGCAAACTTTTGAAAACTCATCTATGTCACCAGGCATGGAAGAATTGATATATCCTTAGCTGCCTTTGATTTTATGGATGGTGTGTTTAGGCTGTATGACAGTTTTAATAGGGGTTTTTTAAAGACTGTTTTAACATTGGATTTGTATATGATGTTTTATTGTTGTGAGCCACTCGGAGAGGGGCGGCATACAAATCTAATATATTATTATTATTATTATTATTATTATTATTATTATTATTATTATTATTATTATTATTATTATTATTATTTATTATTATTAATATCCTTCCCAGACTCCAAAGGCTTCCCTGGAGCATCCCAATCCCTCTGGAGGCTTTCTGGAAGCCAAAAATGCTCTAGCAGAGCCTCTGTGCAAGCCAAAAATCAGCTGGCCAGCACACACATGCACATTGGAGCTGAGCTAGGGCAATAGCTCGTGTGCCAGCAGATATGGCTCTGCATGCCACCTGTGGCACCCGTGCCATAGGTTCGCCATCACTGGTATACATCATCTGCACTGTTTGCTGTTTGACAAATTGCTGGGAAGCAGAGGCCTTTTTTCCTTGTGCCCCCCCCCCCCCCAAACTAAGGTGTGTTTTATATTCTGGTACATCTTATATTCTGAAAAAAATATGCAGTGATGGGCTACCAAAATTTTTACTACCACACTGTAGGCGTAGCTTATGCATTTTGTTTCAATATCTTTCAGTGCAAATTGGGTGCTCTGGGGTGGAGCTCTAAATTTTGTTACCGGTACTGTGTTCCTGACCATTCCCGTAGGAGCCCATTACTGAAAATATGGTACTTGGTCTTACTATTAGAACATATTCAAATTTGATTTTCTGGTTTCTTGGACAACATAATATAGATATTATTTGGATGGCAACATTCTTTTAGCTGTTTGATATTCCATCTGCAGCAATTTTGGGGTGAGTTAAAATGACTAGGTTAGATGACCTTTATTAATTGGACATATTTTTAGGAACTGAATTGAGGGAGTCCAGTAAGTTTGTTCTAGTACATGATTGGTTTGCCTGAGAATTCCACTGTTCTTATTCATAAAGGTTCTATGCATGACCATGTATTTAAACAACACAGTGTAAAGGCAATGCATGTACGTATTTAGCTTCAGATGTTGAATTGGATGTGACACAAGAGCTTTGTCAATGTCTTCTTCAATTATACTGTGCCATCCCCAGGTGTCTGCACACTGTCCAAATGTTTCCATGGGATGGGTGAATCTTTCTCTCTCCCTCTCTCCCGCAATGGGCTTCTGAAGGACTGAAAAGACTTTGTTCTTCAGAAATTCATTTGGGAATATGGAAGTTTAATCTACCTCCACAGTTAATATAGTTGAGTGTAAGTTGTTTGAATAATGTTTTGAGGATTTCAATTCTGTTTGGAAGAAACTATGGAACTTTTAAAAAATATAAACAACAACAATAACAGAATCATAATATTATAGGAACAGGATTCACACCAAGTGAATCACTGATCAGTTTCCGGTCACAATTCAAAGTGTTGGTTATGACCTATAAAGCCCTTCATGGCACCGGACCAGATTACCTCAGGGACCACCTTCTGCTGCATGAATCCCGGTGACCAGTTAGGTCCCACAGAGTGGATCTTCTCCGGGTCCTGTCAACTAAGCAATGTCTCCTGGCAGGACCCAGGAGAAGAGCCTTCTCTGTGGCGGCCCCGGCCCTCTGGAACCAACTCTCCCCAGAGATTAGAACTGCCCCCACCTTCCTTGCCTTTCGAAAGCAACTTAAAACCCACCTCTGCCGCCAGGCATGGGGGAATTGAGATCCTCTTTCCCCCTAGGCCTTTACAATTCTATGCATGGTATGTATGTATGTATGTTTGGTTTTTATATTAATGGATTTTTAATCATTTCTAATATCAGATTACTATTGTACACTGTTTTATTGTCGCTGTTAGCTGCCCCGAGTCTCCGGAGAGGGGCGGCATAGAAATCCAATCGATAGATAGATAGATAAATAAATAAGTAAGTAAGTAAGTAAGTAAGTAAGTAAGTAAGTAAGTAAGTAAGTACCATTTGGACCTGCCCCAATGGAACTCACAGATATAAAACGAAGGATCTCTCCTGCTAAACCACATTGCAACAGCTCATTGGTGATGAAGGCACCATGAATGATTCAGGACTTCCTGCTTTACTTTCTAGATCAATGATGGAGAACCTATGGCATGGGTGCCACAGGTGGCACACGGAACCATATCTGCTGGCACTTGAGCCATTGCCCTACCTCATCTCCAGCATGTGTGTGCCAGCCAGCTGATTTTTGACTTGCACAGAGGCTCTGGGAGGGTGCTTTTGGCTTCCAGAGAGCCTCCGGGGGAATGGGGGAGGGCATTTTACCCTCCCCTGTCTCCAGGGGAGCCTTTGCAGCCAGGGCAGAGCAAAACACGAGCCTACTGGACCCAGAGGAAGTTGGGAAACAGGCCATTTCCAGCCACCAGATGTCGGGGGAATCGGTTTTCACCCTCCCTAGGCATTGAATAATGGATGTGGACACTTGTGCATCCGCAATAGCATGTGCCCACGCTCTTTTGGCACCAGAGGAAAAAAAGGTTCACCCTCACTGGCATATACCTAAAATAAAGAGTTAACGATATAGATATGATGTTAAACAATAAGAAGTTTAAAAGTGATGTTGACAATTCAAAGAATGATGGGAAAGTATTATCAGTCTGTGAACTGTAATATGTATTAGAATTAAAACCACTCAGGGAAGGTTCAGAAGGAGAAAGGAAGGAAAGAATGGAAGGAGGAGAGAGAGAGGTAGGAAGGGAGAGAGAAGAAGAAAGAAGGAAGAGAGAAGAGAAGGAGATAGAGAGAGGGGTGTGTGGAGAAAAAGAAAGCAACAGGCTGATCAATAACATTGGGTTAGATTAGATTAGATGTTAAAATAGGCTGTTGAATTTTGATTGATTGGAAAATGTGTGTATTATTGACATATTCTTAAGGTATATATATATATTTGTAGATTTTTGTGGGTACAGGTATGAAGGTCTTGGCATATTCAGGTTTCTTCCCGTGTAGATTTCAGAGATTTCTGGTGACATTTTGACGAGGTTCCACTCATCATCTTCAGGTTGGTGCTCCTGTCCTTGTGCTAGGGCGAACACAGCGAGACCTGAGCTGTCTTCCCTCTATAAATACTGGTGGATGAGTGTGATGTGTTGGCTCAGTAGCCGCAAGCTGTGTTGAAACTTCCTGGTGAGTCATTGGGGTAACACCTGGGGTCATTGATATAATTGCTGATTAGTTGATGTTTGTGGATTGGGAGTGACATCCTGAATAGTTGGAGCTTGCAGGCTTCTTAGCTGTTTTGTAATGTGTGTCTGGGGTGTGACAATTTTTGTTTGACTTCATGTATGTATGCATGTGTGTGTCTGTGTGTGTGTGTGTGTATCACATGTTTTTGCTGAATTTTTAAAATTAAGGGAGAGTAGGATAGCGCTATTTCGGCCTTGTTATACACACACACACACACACACACACACACAATTTTGGCCTTGTTATACACACACATACACATACATATACGTGTGTGTATACAAGAAAAAACAAGGGTTAGTGGTAAAGCACACCACTTGTATAGAGAAGTCCTTCACTCTGGATGAATAATATTTTCTTCGAAAGCAGAGTAGATCAAAATATCAGAGGTCTTTCTCCAGCTAGAACACTGTTGCAACAGAATACTTTAATTGAATTTCTGCACTTAGCAGGGAGTTGGACTTGATTGCTTTAATGGACCTTTCCAACCTCATGACTCTATATGCAAAGTATATTATCCACTGCTAAGCAAAGCCTTTGAATTAATCTTTCACGACAGAAGGTTGTGTTAAATCTATAAGTCAGTTGCTCATGTATACTTGGTGATTCAGAACACCTGCCGAAGCATACATAATTTTAAGATTAGGTTTGTTGTATTATAGTCAAGATGATATAATAAATACGCCTTTGCTTTTATTTCAAAATACGACACAGTTTTCTTCCTCTTTTCTAAAGATGGAAGTATCAGAGAGGAATCCTGATGTTTGCAAAATGTTGAAGGGGGGGGGGGATCTGTGCTCAGTTCATAAACCATTTTTAATGCAGTGTTGCAAGGCCCATCTGCTCTTCTAGACTACTTACCCGGAGGAATTATGCATATCACACATAAATGAGGGGACACGCCACAATCTAGCATCCAGCAAGGAAAAGGCATGTCAAGCTAATAATTAATGATACATGCTATAATTGTGATACAAGGCTGACTCATAATTGATTGGCTGAGTTGGGACTTAATTTCTGCAGAACACATCCAGATGTAGGCAGGGATTGAAAGCGGGTTGATTGAGACAGCAGACCGTTTCCTTCTCCCAGCAGATCTAATGCGCCGTGAACCTGGATATTATGATTTGATGGGCTCCTGTAGGGGAATTATATGGTGAACATAAATAAATGACTGGCTCATAGACTTAACAAAGCCTTCAGTATAGTGGAAGATTAATTCAAAGGCATTGCTTGGCAGCGCAAAATATGTTCTGTACATAGAATCATAGAATTGAAATGCTCCATTGGGAGACCAGAGTCCCTGCTCAGTGCAAGAATCCAAATTAAAATGTTGAAGACATCAAGCTGAAGTCTGGGAAAAATATAAAAGCTTAAGAGATTTGAGTGCAAAAACACCGACTTGCATAGACAAGAAGAGGAATGAATTTATGGTTAGAATAGAATAGAATAGAATAGAAGAGAAGAGAAGAGAATTATTTATTGGCCAAGTATGATTGGACACAGAGGGAATTTGTCTTGGTGCACACAAGGAATTTGTCTTGTCTTTCAGTGCATATAAAAGAAAAAGATACATTTGTCAAGAATCATGTGGTACAGCACTTAATGATTGTCATAGAGGTCAAATAAGCAATGAAGATAAGCTATTCTTTTTCATATGTTTGTGAGTGACATAGGGGAAGGTTTGGTAGGGAAGGTTTGCCTATTTGCCGATGACTCTAAAGTGTGCAATAGAGTTGATATTCCTGGAGGGGTCTGTAATATGGTAAATGATTTAGCTTTACTAGATAAATGGTCAAAGCAATGGAAACTGCAGTTTAATGTTTCCAAATATAAAATAATGCACTTGGGGAAAAGGAATCCTCAATCTGAGTATTGCATTGGCAGTTCTGTGTTAGCAAAAACTTCAGAAGAGAAGGATTTAGTGGTAGTGATTTCTGACAGTCTCAAAATGGGTGAGCAGTGTGGTCGGGTGGTAGGAAAAGCAACTAGGATGCTTGGCTGCATAGCTAGAGTGTAACAAGCAGGAAGAGGGAGATTGTGATCCCCTTATTTAGAGTGCTGGTGAGACCACATTTGGAATACTGTGTTCAGTTCTGGAGATCTCACCTACAAAAAGATATTGACAAAATTGAACAGGTCCAAAGACGGGCTACAAGAATGGTGGAAGGTCTTAAGCATAAAACATATCAGGAAAGACTTAATGAACTCAATCTGTATAGTCTGGAGGACAGAAGGAAAAGGGGGGACATGATGGAAACATTTAAATATGTTAAAGGGTTAAATAATGTTCAGGAGGAAAGTGTTTTTAATAGGAAAGTGAGCACAAGAACAAGGGGACACAATCTGAAGTTAGTTGGGGGAAAGATCAAAAGCAACGTGAGAAAATATTATTCTACTGAAAGAGTAGTAGATCCTTGGAACAAATTTCCAGCAGACGTGGTTGGTAAATCCACAGTAACTGAATTTAAACATGCCTGGGATAAACATATATCCATTGTAAGATAAAATACAGGAAATAGTATAAGGGCAGACTAGATGGACCATGAGGTCTTTTTCTGCTGTCAGTCTTCTATGTTTCTAAGAAACAATGTCAATAAAAATCTTAGGACACAAGCAACAAGTTACAGCCGTACAGTCCTAAGTGGGAGTAAAAGGATGATAGGAATGATGAGGAAAAAAAACTAGTAGAAATAGAAGTGCAGACTTAGTAAAAAGTTGACAGTGTTGAGGGAATTATTTGTTTAGTAGAGTGATGGTGTTCGGGGAAAAACTGTTCTTGTGTCTAGTTGTCTTGCTCTACAGAGTCTAGTGCTCTGTAGCGACATTTTGAGCATAAGAGTTGAAACAGTTTGTGTCCAGGATGCGAGGGGTCAGTAAATATTTTCCCTGCACTCTTTTTGACTCCTGCAGTATACAGGTCCTCAATGGAAGGTAGGTTGGCAGCATTTGTTTTCTCTGCAGTTCTGATTATCCTCTGAAGTCTGTATCGGTCTTGTTGGGTTGCAGAACCGAAGTTAAGGAGACCAAAGGAAGAGAAGAGACATGGTTTCCAGGTAAAACAGTGAGTGAGTGACAGAAAAAGGAAAATTCTTATGAGTGAGAGGTCAAGGAAGAATGCCCAGCTCGAAGCTTTATCCTTACTGTCTGTCTTATCGAGATGCTTACCTATAACTTGGGCCCAATGAAAGTGTATTATGAGCAGTTCAAATTATGGAAGGAATCACCCAATATGGTGGACAAATGAGGCCAGGGGGATTACAAGTGCTCAATTTGTGAAGTTGAAGGTAGAGAATACACAACATAAAAACATACAATGATGGGAATCTTAAGTCCCATTTTGATTATAGCTCAAGATAAGTTCCCATAACTTTATATACTTTCTTGTTCTTCCTATTCCTCTGTTGAGATTACTTAATCAACAATATTCATTCATCCACCCATTCCAATTGGAGGAAATATTCATACTATAAATCCAGACAACAGAATAAACAGCTACATAATGTTACATTGGGAATGGGTAGTATTTTTAGACTCCAAGAGAAAAAGATACTAGGGCACACAGAATTGTTGTCCTGACTGGTAGAGATCTTTTTTTAAAAAAAGTAGCTGTGTGTTTCCCTGAGATTATGTGACTGCCCTCTGCAGCTGCAGCACTATCCCGGAAAAAAACTTTTTTTTTTTTTGCTTCAAAGAACTCTCTCCTAAGCACATTGCCAATGAATCAAAATGAACTCTTAAATCAATTATTTACTAAGGTTTTAAGAAAACCTCAAAGGGGGAACTTTTCATGCATCTCTTCTAAGTGGGAAAATGACCCTGGCGCTTCACCACACTTGCCAAAAGGGCTAAAACTTTACACTTCCTCCTCTTCCTCCTCCTCCCCCTCCTCCCCCTCCTCCTCCCCTTACCATCTTTCACACAGAACCTCATATCAAGACTGTGCTGGCCTGACCCATATTTATATATGTGGTTATTAAAAACCACATATATGAATTCAACTGTAATAGAATAGCGCCAGCGGACTTACCCGCCGGTGCCTTTTGCAGGAGGGCCGGGCAGACATCAGGACACATGGCATAGCCGCCATGTTGTTTTGGCCGAAGTCTCGCGAGACTTCGGCCGAGGATCGGGCCAGAATGGCCTGATCGTGACGTGTCCGGGCGAGGCCTGCCAGCCCTATAAAAGGGCGTGCAGGCCCGGGCTCAGCCTTTTCACCTGGACAGCGTCATGAGCAGACACCTGCCCGCCCTCCCTATTTTCAGTGTGCTATTATGGGTCGCCCTAGGGGGCCGAATAGGAATTTTTTGTGGTCTGGCCTGTTAGCCGAACCGTTTTTTCGCCTATTCCACACTGTGGAGAAGGATAAGCGGTTAGAGGGTGCTTGCACCTGTTAGTCTAATTGGCTTACCTTTGGTCATTTGGGTAGGCAGGTTAGGGGCGGAAAATTGGGTGGTGGTTTAGCAACTGCGTGTTCTCTGTTGGGCATCTTTGGGGATGATTGACAGGTTCTGTCCAAGCTTGTGGTATTGGTGACCTGAGCAGTTGGGGGGAACCTGTCTTTGGGTCCCGTACATTTAAGTCCCCTGGTAGGGGTTAGCCGGCGGGACCTCCCACATGCAAGTGCATGGCAGGGTCTCAGGTGAGGGAGGGGTCCCTCACCTGGACTAGCATGGAGCTACGCCCATAAGTTGCCCAGGAAGTTTATCTGACATCATTTTCCGCCCTGGAAGCAATTGTTTGACCCTGCAGGTCCATTGTTTGGGTCATAGTTAGTTATGTTAATTATGCTAATTTAATTAAATAAATTATGCAAATTTATTTTAATAAAAATGACCCAGTTTTAAATCCAGCTCTTGTGTCCATGTCGTTACTCCGTCTCTTCTGCAATAGAATAGAATTTTTATTGGCCAAGTGTGATTGGACACACAAGGAATTTGTCTTGGTGCATATGCTCTCAGCGTACATAAAATAAAATATACATTTGTCAAGAATCATGTGGTACAACACTTAATGATTGTCAGAGAGGTCAAATAAGCAATGAAGAAGCAATATTAATAAAAATCTTAGTATATAAGCAACAAGTTACAGTCATACAGTCAACATGGGAGGAAATGGGTGAAAGGAATGATGAGAAAAACTAGTAGAATAGAAGTGCAGATTTAGTAGAAAGTCTGACAGTGTTGAGGGAATTATTTGTTTAGTAGAGTGATGGCGTTCGGAAAAAAAACTGTTCTTGTGTCTAGTTGTCTTGGTGTGCAGTGCTCTGTAGCGACGTTTTGAGAGTAGGAGTTGAAACAATTTGTGTCCAGGATGTGAGGGGTCAGTAAATACTTTCCCCGCCCTCTTTTTGACTCATGCAGTATCCAGGTCCTCAATGGAAGGCAGGTTGGCAGCAATTGCTTTTTCTGCAGTTCTGATTATCCTCTGAAGTCTGTGTCGGTCCTGTTGGGTTGCAGCACCAAACCAGACAGTTATAGAGGTGCAGATGACAGACTCAATGATTCCTCTGTAGAACTGTATCAGCAGCTCCTTGGGCAGTTTGAGCTTCCTGAGCTGGCGCAGAAAGAACATTCTTTGTTGTGCTTTTTTGATAATGTTTTTGATGTTAGGTGACCATTTTAGGTCTTGAGATATGATAGAACCTAGAAATTTGAAGGTCTCTACTGTTGATACTGTGTTGTCTAGTATTGTGAGAGGTGGAAGAGTGGAAGGGTTTCTCTTAAAGTCTACCACCATTTCTATGGTTTTGAGTGTGTTCAGTTCTAGATTGTTCTGGTCACACCACAAGGATAGTTGTTCAACTTCCCGTCTGTATGTGTATTCATCATTGTCTCAAATGAATCCGATCACTGTTGTATCATCTGCAAACCTCAGTAGTGTAACAGCATGAAAATGGGATAGAATACAGAATAAAAATTTACTGGCTGTTCCCAGAGGTGGGGGCAGCCACGCACACAAGCACTCAGAAATAGGTTTCGAATGACTATTTCAGTGAAACGGATTGAAGACAGTGCTTAACATACGATCATAATTAAGATAAGAATTTCTATTGCTAAGCAAGGCAGTGGTTACGTGAGTTGTGTCCAATTTTATATTCTTTCTTTCTTTTTTTTGCCATGCCTGTTAAGCAAATCACTATAGTTGGGAAGTAAATCACACAGACATTAAGCAAATCTGTCCTCCCTTATTGCCTTTGCTTGTTGAAAATTGATTAGAAAGGTGGCAGACGGCAGTCACATGACCTCAGAATGCTACAACCATGGTTAAGTACCTGTCGGTTGTCAAGTGTCCAAATTTTAATTTTGTGAAGGTTACAAGTGCAAGGTTTTCAGTCACTTTAAATAATAATAATAATAATAATAATAATAATAATAATAATAATAATAACAACAACAACAACAACAACAACAACAACAGCAACAACAACAGAGTTGAAAAGGGACCTTGGAGGTCTTCTAGTCCAACCCCCTGTTTAGACAGTAAACCATACACTACTTCAGGCAGATGGTTGTCCAACATCTTCTTAAAAACTTCCAGTGTTGGAGCATTCACAACTTCTGGAGACAAGTCGTTCCACTGGTTAATTGTTCTAGATCTTCATCAAGGGGCCATGGCAGTGCAATGGTTAGAATGTAACATTGCTGGCTAACTCTGTCCATAGCCAGGACTTCGATCCTGATGGGACTCAAAGTTGACTCAGCCATCCATCCTTCTGAGATAAAGTAAAATGAGAACCCAGATTGTTGGGGACAATAGGCTGGCACTGTAAACTGCTCAGATAAGTTATATGGAGTGCTATATAAGTCTAATTGTTATTGCTATTTCGTAATTTTTCTAAAACCATATAGAAAGCCACCCATGTTAATGGCCCTCTTTATATCCATCTTGCAGTAGAGAATTCCAGATATTAAATACATGCTGTGTGAGAAAGTGCTTTCTTCAGTCTCCTTTAATTTTCCTTCCATTTAGCTTCATTAGAAGATGTTGATTTTTTTTAAACTGGTGCACCATTTCCATGTGTATTTCGAGCCCTGATGTTGGGATCCTCGGAGCAGCAACACATCAAGCACAAAATGGTCTATTTTCAGCTGCATAATTTTATATACTTATTTTTGCTATTAGCAAAATATAAATGGAAGCCCCGGCCTTGGAGGAGTGGGGTGGAGAGAGGAAGCTTGGCATTTTGTATGCTGGATTTTGTTTGAAAACCACTTTATACCTGCAGCAAGCTTTTGAATGACAAAAATGCAAAGTTCCAAATTTATAGGCTTAATTATGTCCAAAGAAAGGGGAGAGGGATACCAGAATGAAATTTTGTGTATTATTTATTTAAGACATGCTGCTTTTCTGGCAGACTTCCCAAAGCAGTTTACATAAAATTATGAAAACAACAAGCATTCATAACCATTATACAATATAAAAAGCTATATTTGTCTTGCAGAAGTTGTTGCTGCTTTTCTCTCCAGCCTCCTCCTCCTGTGTGTGTGTGTGGTGTTTGTATGGGGGGGGGGGGAGAGAGAGAGAGAGTATTAAAACTTGTCCCTTAAGGATTTTTTGTGTGTGTGGGGGGAAGCAGGTTGCATTTTATTTGATACTAGAGAGACTCCCTGAAGATTCCTGACCTTTCTAAATTTCCTTGGAGAATCCCTGAAAGCTTCCTGCTGTGTGCCAAAAATTCATTGGAAACTGCAATAACGTCGATTATTTTAGACTCTGGGTTTAAGGATCCTATGGCATTTCTCTCAAACACTTGGCAAAACTACTGTAGTTTTGTTGTGATCAGCAAAGAAAGGGGTCCACATTTTTTTTTATTTGGGCCCCTGATTTCTACCTTCAAATCCTGCCCTAATCCCTGGGGGAAGTGATGAGAGTCTTTTGTGCCATGCAAAGCTTTAAAGAGGTGTTTTGGTTTGGTGAATTCTTGGTTAAAATGTCCTTTCAATAACTGGTTCAGAAAGCAACAAAAATCCTTTGATTCAAGAGACTTCTGTGCCAATATAGAAGATTTCCCCCCTCCCCCCCAGTTATTTGATACCTCAAAGGGGTCCCAAAAATTGCAACATAATTGTGCCTTGAACATAAGAGTAATATTGCTTCTTGCTAAGGTGAAACAAGCTTCTTCCTAGCACAAGACTAAGGACATATTTGAACACAATAATTGCTGTAAAAAGGCTTGCAGCCACTAATAACATATAACTAATGTAACTAATACCTCCGGAACCGCCTTCTACTGCACGAATCCCAGCGGCCGATTAGGTCCCACAGAGTTGGCCTTCTCCGGGTCCCATCGACAAAACAATGTCATTTGGCGGGCCCCAGGGGAAGAGCCTTCTCTGTGGTGGCCCCGGCCCTCTGGAATCAACTCCCCTTGTCCACCCTCCTTGTCTTTCGCAAAATACTCAAGACCCACCTTTATCGCCAGGCATGGGGGAACTGAGACACCTCCCCCAGGTTTTTATATTTTATGTTTGGTATGCATGTGTTGTATGGTTTTAATTGTTGGGGTTTTATATACACTTTTTAAAATATTAGATTTGTATTACTATTATATTGTTTTTGTTATTGTTGTGAGCCACCCCAAGTCTTCGGAGCGGGGCGGCATACAAATGTAATAAATTATTATTATTAATTAATTAATTAATTATTATTAATAACATTAGGGTCACTGATCCATAGCCCAGATGCTTATGTTGTCCTTCCATTCCTATATATTGCATTGGTTAATTGCTATCACTGACAGAAAATTTCCTCTTTATTTCCAGGTTGAATTTCCTTGATCAGTTTCCATCCATTATTCCTTGTTTGGCCTTCAGGTGCTTTGGAAAATACTGTAGATTGACCTGTTCCTCTCTGTGGCAGCCCCTCAAACACTGCTATCCTGTCTTCCCTGGTCCTTCTCTTCACTAAACTAGCCATGCCCAGTTCCTGCAATCATTCTTCACGTGTTTTAGCCTCTAATCCCCTAAGAACCTCTGTAGTGCACTGGTTAGAGTGCAATTCTGGCAAGCTACTTCTGCTAATCACCGGCTCCCAGCAGTAGGCTCAAGGTTGACTCAATCTCAGTAGGCTCAAGGTTGACTCAGCCTTCCATCCTTCCAAGGTTGGTAAAATGAGGACCCAGATTGTTGGGGGCAATACGCGTACTCTCTTGTAAACTGCTTAGAGAGGGCTGTAAAGAACTCTGAAGCGGTATATAAGTCTAAATGCTAATAATCTTGGTTGCTCTTCTCTAGACTCTCAATATATAGAATCTCAATATATGTTTTATAGTTTGGTGATGGAAACAGGATGTTATATTCTAGGTGTGATCTTACTAAGGTTTTATAGAATGGTAAAGCCAGGGCTGCAAATGCAAATGCTGTTACAATGGTGCCCACACATTTATTTATTATTAGAGTTGGAAGGGACCTTGCAGGTCATCTAGTCCAACCCCCAACATGTGGCAGAACATTTCATGCCTGTATAGGCCTAACCAGCCACCTGCGGACAGATCATGTACAGCCACACGCCACCTGCGGACAGATCATGTACAGCCCACACCTGCGGACAGATCATGTACAGCCCACACTATTATTAGAAGGGCAGGACTTGATGTTAGGGTGGCATGCCTTTCTATGGGATAGGAAAGATAAAACCCATAAATATTTTAGGCAGCATATTATTAGAAATTCAATATATGAGGTATGGACCAAAATGAAAAGAGCACATTATCCACAAACCCCGAAATGGTTTTCAAGCATGGAGGCGATAATGCATCCCAACACAAAATATTTGAATGAAATGGTCAATTATTATCAGTTACTAGATAGAAGAGGTGAGTTGAAGACAAGAGAGCAATTAGAAAAAAGTGGGATAAGGATGGATTGGTGGCCACATAATCAAATAAAATCAAGATATCAAGAAGATAAAAGAATAAATGGGATACAAAAAGTAGAAGTAGAACTTGACAAAATAATCCTAAACCAAGATAAGAAAATGATTTCGAAACTTTATAAATATTTGTTAAATTACAAAATGGAGGATTATATAGTTAAGAACAATATAAATAGCTGGTGCAGAAATATTGTTTGCAGTGTAAATTTAGATAAATGGGATACAATCTGGTCGAAAAATTACAAATTAACGAAATCAACGGCATTTAGAGAAAACATATACAAAATGTATTATAGATGGCACCTCCCTCCAGCAAGATTAGCGCAAATGTATACAAGGATAAATCCACAATGTTGGAGATGCAAGGAACACATGGGGACTTATTATCACATTTGGTGGACCTGCCCAAAAATAAAGAAATTTTGCATCAAAATACAAAAGTGGATAAGGGATATACTACAAATTAAAATAAATAGAACACCTGAAGCATTTTTTCTTGGAATTATAGATAAAAAAATAGACAAAAATAAATATTACTTAATGGTACATATATTGACTGCAACTAGAGTGGCAATAGCCCAATGTTGGAAACAACATAACCCACTGGAAGACTCACTAGTACTTAAAAAATATGGATTTTTCAGAATCTGATGCTTTAACATTTAAATTAAAAAATAAAGAAGACTCCGACTATTATAAAACATGGAATTCTTTTTATGATTGGTTCAAAAGGAGAAATAAAACTTCAAATTAAAATACAATAATAACAATATGCTAAGACATGTGGTTTTTTAAAGATGTAATAGATTAGACATGATATACATACAGTTGCTATGTAAAAACAATTTTTTTAATGAAATTAAATTAATTAACTAAGATTGTATAGAAGGCGGCTAAGAAAATAATAACAATAAATAAGACATTGACAACCAAAAGGAATAACAGTGAATACCAATTGCTTTTCACCAGAAAATAATTTGATACTAGAAGAGATTGTTTTTATTTCTCCTCCTCACAAGGGGATATAAACGATATATATTTCATTGTTTGTTTATTGTTGTTATTGTTTAATATTGTTTATTGTACTTATTTAAGTAATTAATTATATAATAATAATAATAATAATAATAATTATTATTATTATTATTATTATTATTATTATTATTATTATTATTACTATTACTTATATTTTGTTTTGGTTTGTATTTCCTTTTTCCCCCTCTTTTTTTTTTCATTTTTGTATTTTGTAAATGTGTAAGTGTATGTCTTTGGTTATGTTTTAAAAACAATTCAATAAAAATTATTATTAAAAAAAAAAGAAGTGCATCTTTTCCTGAGATTGCAAAGCTTCCTTTTGCACCAACATTGGGACAAGCAAGGCATTTGGATTAAGAAACTGCAGACAGCTGCAATATACCCCAGGAGCATCCTTTTGCCTTCAATAGTTAAGCTCTGCAAAGCCTCATTAAAAAATTACAATTAAGTGGCAACTTTTGCAGCAGACTTTGAGACTTTATTTTCTTGCATTTATTTATAAGTGGTTTTTTATATATATATAAAAATCTAGAGGCACCATAGAGCGAGAGCAGCTTGAAATGTTGAAAAACAATAATGAAATGCAATGAAATTCTGAAGCAGGAGGTAAACACCAATATAATAAAACAATCACATGCATGGGTAAGACAGGCATCCGCTCAAATTTATCCACCCAATAAAACAGTTGTTTACTTATGCAAGAATTTCACCATATAGAGATAAGCCGTAGAATTCCCCTCCCACAAATTTTCTCTGACTGAGCCTCCTAGAACATAAACTTTGCAGAAATTAAACGGTGGAACTTTGCCTCTACTTGGGACAAAGAAGAGGGTATCTTTGAAAAATCCAATGGCTGGGGAAACTATAGGAAACCTTTATGATATGTTTCTGGGTGTGGCCATGCAATAGTTTTTACTTTAAGGATCAGGGATAAACTTTGAAACAAAGTCTAGGAACAAAGGAATAATCAGCGTAGACTTGGAAGGTATCCATCCATCATTCAATGTCATATTTATTTCGTAAGTTGTTAGGACCTTATTATATTTATTTGTTTTGCTTTGTTTTTATTCTTTTAAATTTTGCTGGCCCTTGATGGAATGCCGTAAATATTATTGATTATTGGAGGATAAGTTTAATATGATTCCATTAGACAAGCTTCTCCCAGATTTTTCACATATATATATAGTAACTTTAGACAGCTGCCCAGCGGTGGGCTACTAGCCAGAACGCTAAATAGGACTCGCTGCTGTGGCTCGTAAGTGCTTGCAGGGCCAGCACAATTTTGCTTTTGCACCTGTGGAGGTAGCAAAATCACTCACAGAGCTGAAGGTGCACCCATGTTTCGGTGAGGTTTTTTTCCTTCTGTGCATGCCGAAACATGGGCGCACCTGTGGCTCCATGCATGACTTTTCTACTTCCACAGGTGCAGAAGCAAAATTGTGCTGGCCCTGCAAGCACTTACGAGCCACAGCGGCGAGTCCAGTTTAGCATTCCAGCTAGTAGCCCACTGCTGCAGCTGCCCATCTTAGATACATGACTGGTTGGCTAACAATTAAAGCAAAACAAGAGCAAAGTAAAACACAATCAGTGATTAAAAACATAAATAAGACTAGACAGAGTAAAAGAGCAATTGAGAATAATCAACCACCTGTCCAATCACTATAGCCAAACAATGGGCTCACCCATGATATCATGGCCCCAGACTTGATGATGAAAGCAAATCTCAACCACAATTTTGGCAGAATGCAGAAAACCAAACTAGCTGTAAAAATATGTCCCAACTGTCCCTCTTTAATTTAGGGAAAGCATGAATGAAATTTTGGGTGGAAAGACCATGACTTCCATACACTTCCAGTAGTAAAAACACTATTCCTTGAGCTGTGAATTCTTCCATCAAACACTGTGATTTTTCTCATTGGTAGAGTTTGGCATTCTGAACAAAGAGATCCAGAGAGTCTCAAGCATAAACCTTTCCTAAACTTTATGTTTTCATCATTTTTTTTGCTCGCCATCACATTAACTGCTGCTTGTGAAAGATATCACTTTTTGCTTTGATTGATGATCCATCAATGCTGTTCAAAGTCTATATGCCATTTAAATCAAGCTCTCCTGTCTTCCCATCCTGTTTTTCACTGTAAATAATAACCTCTGACAAGGATGTCAATGCATCTTGCAAAATATTACACTCCAAATGTATTTTCACTGAAAGAAGCAACTTTAAAAAGGGAAAGCTGGTTGGCATCATTATCCAGATGCTCCAGATGTGTCCCTGTTTAGTGAAATTGATGTTTCAGCCCAGACCTTCAGTTCCTTTTGGCCTTTGGTTGGAACGAGTGGAGAACAGATCCAATCCTAAGGCTCACTCTGGTTCAAAGACAAACTCTTTGGAAACTGAATTCTATCATCCCTCTATTCCAAAAGTGTTTTGTGCAAGGAAGCTGTAAAAAAATCTTTTAAATTTGGTTGTCTCAACACTGCCAGCTGCAGTCTTGTGAAGCTCTGAAATTGCAAAGGAGTCAGCAATTAAAGTTACATGTCCCACTTCAATGGAATAAATCTGTGTTCATTGATTTATATTTTTTAATTTATTGTTTTCCACTGTTCACTGCTGGAGATGGGCAGATATATAATATTGATAGCTAGCTGGATGGATGGATGGATGGATGGATGGACAGGAAGGTAGGCAGGCAGGCAAGAGAGAGAGAGAGAGAGAGAGAGAGAGAGAGAGAGAGAGAGAGAGAGAGAGATTTTATGTGATGTCATATGATGTGATGGCATGAAATAATATGGATTCCCAGGAGTGGAGTGGAGTGGAGTGGAGTGGAATGGAATGGAATGGAATGGAATAGAATAGAATAACAGAGTTGGAATGTACCTTGGAGGCAGTGAAGGGCTACCAAAAGGGCTCCCTTTTACTACCACACTGTGGGTGTGGCTTATGCAGGATGACTTACATTTTCTTTCATTTTCTTTCAACATCTTTCAGTGCAAATTGGGTGCTCTAGGGTAGAGCTCCATTTTCACTACCTCACTGCGTTCCCCCCATCCGGGCAGTAGCCCACCCCTGCTTGGAGGTCTTCTAGTCCAACCCCCTGCTTAGGTAAGAAACCCTACACCACTTCAGACAAGTGGTTATTCAACATCTTCTTAAAAACTCCCAGTGTTGGAACATTCACAACTTCTGGAAGCAAGTTGTTCCACGTATTAATTGTTCTGTCAGGAAATCATTTAAATCCCTCTAGCTCAGTGGTTCTCAACCTTTCTAATGCCATGACCCCTTAATACAGTTACTCATCTTGTGGTGACCCCCCAACTATAAGTTTAGCGCCAATTCTTCCAACAGATCTTTAAGCTGATTGGCAAGAGGTCAGAGGGACACCCCCCTGTAAACGCCTGATTGGTTGGATTGTAAAAATATCTATTCCGAGATGCCAGAATAGAAGCTTTAGTTGCTAACACCATTGGAAATTTGTCTTTTCCCTTGGTCTTAGGCGACCCCTGTGAAATGGTCGTTCGACCCCCAATGGGGTCCCGACCCCAAGGTTGAGAACCACTGCTCTAGATGTATGTTCCATTTGTTGGTTTCATCCCAACAAGTTTCCATAATGGCAAAGATTTCATAACTTCCCTCATTTTACTTGAATTTCTAATTCAGCCTGTTTATTCCTCATACTCTGTGCATTGGTGTATAGACATTCAAATCCATTTTGATTGACCCTGTGTTTACTGTCTACATAACCTGTGCTGTGCCTGACTGCCCCTATTTTCTTGCCACCTGTTTGATTAGTGCACAGGACATGGCACTCACTCTTAAATGCTTGGTTTTGCTTGACAGCAGGGCTGATAATGTAACTCGCACAAACATATATGTTGCATGCACTGATAACCCTATTAATTTTAGATTGCTGGGGACAGAAATGATCTGTATCAATTAATTCTCTATCCCCGCTGTTCAGTTTAAATGTTTATCCAGGAAATCTGTGAATTTAATGCCAAGTAGCTCAGTCCCTTTCTTTGATGGATGCAAACCATCTCTTTTTTACAGTTTTTTATTGGACCAGCTGCAGAAATCATGACTAATAAAACCAAAGCCTTCTCTTTTTCACCACTCCTTTAGCCACACATTAAACTCTGCTACATGCTGCCCTTTTTTTCCTTTGTCCTCTGAAAAGGTAAGCCTACAATGTGTCTGTAATATGGTAAATGATTTAGCTTTACTAGATAAATGGTCAAAGCAATGGAAACTGCAGTTTAATGTTTCCAAATGTAAAATAATGCACTTGGGGAAAAGGAATCCTCAATCTGAGTATTGTATTGGCAGTTCTGTGTTAGCAAATACTTCAAAAGAAAAGGATTTAGGGGTAGTGATTTCTGACAGTCTCAAAATGGGTGAACAGTGCAGTCAGGCGGTAGGGAAAGCAAGTAGGATGCTTGGCTGCATAGCTAGAGGTATAACAAGCAGGAAGAGGGAGATTATGATCCCGCTATATAGAATGCTGGTGAGACCACATTTGGAATACTGTGTTCAGTTCTGGAGACCTCACCTACAAAAAGATATTGACAAAATTGAACGGGTCCAAAGACGGGCTACAAGAATGGTGGAAGGTCTTAAGCATAAAACGTATCAGGAAAGACTTAATGAACTCAATCTGTATAGTCTGGAGGACAGAAGGAAAAGGGGGGACATGATCGAAACATTTAAATATATTAAAGGGTTAAACAAGGTCCAAGAGGGAAGTGTTTTTAAAAGGAAAGTGAACACAAGAACAAGGGGACACAATCTGAAGTTAGTTGGGGGAAAGATCAAAAGCAACATGAGAAAATATTATTTTACTGAAAGAGTAGTACAGTGATCCCCCGGTTATTGCGTCCCCGACCATTGCGAACGGGCTACATCGCGATTTTTCAACCCGGAAGTAAAAACACCATCTGCGCATGTGCACCCTTTTTTCCTATGGCCACACATGCGTAGATGGTGTTCCCCGCCGGGCAGATCAGCTGCTGGGCGGCTTCCCTGGGTCTTTCCCCTCTTGCTGGCGGGAGGGCGAGAAGCCCCCCCCAGCACCCGCTCGCCCTCCGTTCGCCCGCCCTTCGCCCGGCCACCCGCCATTTGCTCGCTGCTCGCCCGGCCACCCGGGTTCGTTTGGCTTCGGGACTCAGTTGGGAAGCGGCACGGGTGTTTTAAAAGGTCTCCGCCGGCATGGGGGGCTTCTTAGCACCCCCCCAAACCCGGGTTGGAGGTTCGGGGGGGCGGGTGGTAGGAAGCCCCCCATGCCGGCGGAGACCTTTTAAAACACCCGTGCCGCTTCCCAGCTGAGTTCTCAAGCCAAGCGCAGAAGTTAGCCTTGAATCCCTTTGAATCCCGCCGCTTCTGCTGGATACAGGCGATGGGCGGGGCGAGCTGCCACAGCCCCTGGCTTCCGCGCCGCTCGTCCCACCCACCGCCCGTATCCAGCAGAAGCTGCTGGATTCAAAGTGCTGGGGTGGGGGGCTGTCGGGACACCCCCCACCCCAGCACTTTGAATCCCGCCGCTTCTGCTGGATACGGGCGATGGGGGGGTGAGCTGCCACAGCCCCTGGCTTCCGCGCCGCTCGTCCCACCCACCGCCCGTATCCAGCAGAAGCTGCTGGATTCAAAGTGCTGGGGTGGGGGGCTGTCGGGACAAGCCGCGCACAAAGGCCGAGGCGAGGCTGAGCAGGAGGAGAAGCCAACCAGCGAGGCGGTGGGCTGGGAGCCGCAGGTGAAAGGAGCTTGGGCATCGGAGCGCGGCGCCAGGCATTGTTCTCCGGACCCCGCCCGCTCAGCCCCGCGGTGGCCCTTTCCCTCTCCAGGCTGCGGGCGGGGTCCGGAGAACAATGCCCGAGCTCCTTTTGCCTGCGGCTCCCAGCCCACCGCCTGTCTCCTGCTGCCCGGTTTAGCCAGGACACGAGCGGCGAAATGACTTGGAGGAATGTGAAGCTGAAACCGGCCGGTTTCAGCTTCACATTCCTCCAAGTCATTTCGCCGCTCTTGTCCTGGCTAAACTGGGCAGCAGGAGACAGGCTTTGAGTTTTGGCTGCGGGGGGAGAAGTAGGACTTTCCTAACTCCCTCGCCCCGCAGCCAAAACTCAAAGCCTGTCTCCTGCTGCCCGGTTTAGCCAGGACACGAGCGGCGAAGTGACTTGGAGGAATGGGAAGTCCAAATCAGCCGGTTTCAGCTTCACATTCCTCCAAGTCATTTCGCACCCCGCGTTTTAAAACAGCCGCGCCGCCCCCAATCTTCGGCTCCTCGCTAGCGCTGCGGAAGTTAAAAACATCATCTGCACATGTGCAGATGGTGTTTTTACTTCCGCAGCGCTACTTCGCGAAAACCCGCTCGTTGCGGGGGGTCCTGGAACGGAACCCTCGCAACGAGCGGGGGATCACTGTAGATCCTTGGAACAAACTTCCAGCAGACGTTGTAGATAAATCCACAGTAACTGAATTTAAACATGCCTGGGATAAACATATATCCATCCTAAGATAAAATACAGAAAATAGTATAAGGGCAGACTAGATGGACCAGGAGGTCTTTTTCTGCCATCAGACTTCTATGTTTCTATGTTTCTACTACTAAATTCATACCCCAAGCTCTGGAAGTCATTCTGCCTAGAAAGTACATCTTTTGGGGACAGATCATTCGTGCCAATATGAATAATAGCATCAACATCACAATCCTTACTGGCATTCTTGGCTATCTTAAGAATACATATCCATATCCTTTCCTAAATTTACATCCCCACAATTGAATCACCAAGCAGAAGGTGTTTTCTCTTTTGTTTTATTTTATTTATTTATATTTATTCATTTGTCCAATACACAATAAATATGGAAGAGAATAGACATCAAGTAATATATATAAAGATAATATGTAAAAATAGAGGAGAAGATATATGAAAGGAAGAAAATATATATGATATGTGAGATAAAGGAAAGACAATTGGACAGGGGACGAAAGGCACACCAGTGCACTTATGTACGCCCCTTACTGACCTCTTGAAACCTGGAGAGGTCAATGGTGGAGAGTCTAAGGGAGAAATGTTGGGGGTTAGGGGTTGACACTATTGAGTCCGGTAATGAGTTCCACGCTTCGACAACTCGATTGTTAAAGTCATATTTTTTACAGTCAAGTTTGGAGCGGTTAATATCAAGTTTGAATCTGTTGCGTGCTCTTGTGTTGTTGCGGTTGAAGCTGAAGTAGTCATTGACTGGTAGGATATTGCAGCATATGATCTTTTGGGCAATACTTAAATCGTGTTTTAGGCGTCATAGTTCTAAGCTTTATAGACCCTGGCAGCCAGTCAGCATTATAGAAAGGCAAAATATCATGACATAATGTGAACAAATTCTGTCTCTGTTCACCTTGCCTCATTCTGCAAAGGAGCTTCAGAAGACACTATCTAATTGGCAATGATTCCTATGAAGTTGGAAATCAAAAGAGAAGCTCAGATATGTTGTGCAAAGCAGAAACAACCCCAAATTATGTATTTTGCTCTGTGGCTTAGTTGCTGCAATTTCCCAAGGGAAATATCAGCAGCCCTTGAGAATTGCCATAAAACAGAAATTATCATACAACTGCAGAGATTGCTATATAAACAGATATTTCAAACTGGGAAGGGAAATTTGAATTCACAAAGTTAGATCTAATTAAGTGGATCCTGAATGAAGTGTCAGTGTAAAAAGAAACCTGATCATAACTTTGCATCAGTACAAATCTTGACTACAGAATTAGAAAATGTCAGAGTTGGAAGGGATCTAATCCAACCCACTGCTCAAGCAGAAGACCTAATCATTCCAGACAAGGGGCTGTCAGGTCTCTTCTTCAAAGCCTCCAGTGATAAAGCACCCACAACCTCTGAAAGAAAGCCTTTCCATTGGTTAATTGTTCTCATGGTTGGGAAATTTCTCCTTGATTCCAGGTTGCTTATCTCCTTGTTTAGTCTCCATCCATTGTTTCTTGTCTTGCCTTCTGATGCTTTGGAAATAGGTTAAACCTCCTCCTTCTTTGTGGCTGCCCCTCTTATATTGGAACACTGCTATCATGTGTTGTGTTTGACAGCCAGGAAGACGTGGCAGACAGCCAAGAGGACGAGGCCACTGGTACGCAGGTTTCAGCAGACAGTCCAGGGGATTTGGCTTGCAGTCCCTCAGACAGTCTTTCATCCCTGGGTTCTTCTGCAGATCAATATATTGATCTGCGTAGCCGACGAGTTATGCAAAGAAGGGATCGATTGAAGGAGCATTACAAGTCATCATCGTAGCACCTGGGCTGGGTGTGGTTCTTATACTGAGAGGTGGGTGTGGTTCCCTTAATGAGGGCTAAAAGGATAAAAGGGAACAAAGGCCCAAGGCAAACTGTGGCTGTTTATCTGTGTTATTTGGTGGTTCCTGCTCTGAAGTTTCTGTTCCGTGCCGTTGGAGTTTTCAACCCAGCTTTTTCAGACAAGTGGGAGGTGAAAACTCTGGGACTTGCTGTTTGCTCCAAAGATTCAAAAGGACTCCTGAAATGTCTTTGCTCATTCCAGGTTGTCTTTGTTTGTTTTTTCCTGTGTTTTGTATGTGGCTGAAGTAAGCCTTGCACTATCATTGTTTTTAGACACTAAGAACTGTTTTGAGTAACCCTTTTTTGTTTATTTAATACAAGTTTGCTGATTAGCAGAGCACATGTGTGTTTGATTTCTTTTCCTTGGACTGTTACGCATTGCCTGAGCCAGTCAGGCAGAACATCATGTCACCCTAGTTCTTGTTTTCTCAAGACTAGCCATACCAATTCCTGCAACCATTCTTCAAGTGTTTTAACCTCCAGCCCCCTAATCATCTTTGTTACTTTTCTCTGCATTCTATCCAAAGTCTCAACATCTTTTTTTATAATGTGATGATGATCAAAACTGAATGCAGTATTCCAGACATGGTGTTACTGGAGTGGCTGGTGAAACTAGCTTTGACAATTGAGTTCTCTCATGTTCTCCCATATCTGCTGATCACGGCTCCTTCTCTTTTAATTTTTTATTTTAATTAATTATTATTAAAAGTATATGCCACCCAGCTCACTATCCAAAGTGACTCTTATTGCAACCTTATTTCCTTTTTTGATATTTCTCTTTTCCTCCTTGAAGTCCCACTCTTCAAAGCAGTAATTTCATGGTAATCCCAATGTTTCCAGAAGAAGGGTCTTCTTATTCACTGAATGACCTAAATCGACTGAATTTGTTTTGAGTACATAGCCTGTATTTTCTACATGATGAATTTGACTTTCATGACATGTAATGCTGAACCCTTTACTTCAAAATCAGCTGAGTGAAAGCAACCTGTACTTTAAAGGGAACAGATATGAATCCGAATGCTGTGTAGCAACGTAGACAATTGATTCAGAATTCCTCCCTCTTGCCAACAAGCTTGCTGATTTTTACCATTATATAAATTCTCTTTAGCAGCCCCTTTTGGTTCTTGAAATGCATATTGTGGAAATGCTCAGTGTGAAACAATGCGTCCGTCTTCCCAGTAAATCACACTGAATTCAATTAATAGAGAACTATGGTCAAGATGCGTAGCAATGGATTGGAAAGTACAGTGGTACCTCTACCTACAAATGCCTCTACTTACAAACTTTTCTAGATAAGAACCGGGTGTTCAATATTTTTTTGCCTCTTCTCAAGAACCATTTTCCACTTACAAATCCAAGCCTCTGAAACTGTAACTGGAAAAGGCAGGGAGAAGCCTCCCTGGGGCCTCTCTAGGAATCTCCTGGGAGGAAACAGGGCTTCCACCATCCCTGTGGTTTCCCCAATGGGACACATTATTTGCTTTTGCATTGTTTGCAGCAGAGGTGGAGTAACGACACGGACACAGAGAGCTGGATTTAAAATGGGTCATTTTTATTAATTAAATTTGCATAATTTATTCATTAAATTAGCATAAATTTAATTAAACCCTAACAAGGACCCACAGGGTCAAACAATTACTTCCGGGGCGGAAAATGACATCAGAAAAACTTCCGGGGCAACTTATGGGCGTAGCTCCATGCTGATCCAGGTGAAGGGCCCCGCCCTCACCTGGATCCTAGCCATGCACCTGCATGTGGGAGGTCTCGCCATCTAACCCCTACAAGGGGATAGAGATGGGTGGGACCCAATGACAGGTTCCCCCAAATTGGTCAGATCGAGCTAAAGGCACCATGACCTTTGGAGAGAACCTGTCAATCATCCCCAAAGATGCCCAATGGAGAACACGCAGTTGCTAAACACCACCCAGTTTTCCGCCCCTAACCTGCCTACCCAAATGACCAAAGGTAAGCCAATCAACCTAAACAGGGGGCGAAGCACCCCCTAACCACCTATCCGTCACCACAGTGTGGAATAGGTGAAAAAACGGTTGCAGAAAATACCAAGACCACCAAAAATTCCTATTCGGCCCCCCTAAGGGCGACCCACAGTGGCACACTGGAAGATAGGGAGGGCGGGTGGGTGTTCTCTGCTCATTGTTGTCGGGGCGAAAAGGAGGCCCAAAGCCTGCACAGCCCCTTTTATAGGGCTGGCAGGCTCCACCCCCGATGACATCATTGGCCTCAGCCGATGATCCCAAAATGGCCGGGATCTCATGAAATCTCACGAGATCCCAGCATTCAAAATGGCGGCTGCGCCAAGGGCCGTGTCTCCCTGGCCCTGCAGCAAATCCGGGCCGGGGGGTGAGTCACCGGCTGCGCATTCCTAAGGGAAAATTGCTTCTTCTTACAAACTTTTCTACTTAAGAACCTGGTCACGGAACGAATTAAGTTTGTAAGTAGAGGTACCACTGCATTTTGTATTAATCCAATTTAGGCTACTCAATCCAGCCAGGAAAATAACTGTTGGTGGTTGGGGGGAGTTAGTACATGGGTGCGAAGGGGAGTGTCATATACTGTAGTTCAGGGAGGCTATGGAAGAGGCATTGTGTAGATTGGGAAGTGTGCATGTTTGCAGTGCAGATTGTAAACTGCAGAGGGAAGCGTGAGGGTGTGGGAAGGTGCGCAAGGTTGTGAGTGAGGCACAGCAAGGTTTGTGAAAGAGGTGTACAAGAGATGCAGCAAGAGTTGTAAAGGAGATATGGGGTTGCAGCATAGATCAGGGAGGGTGCAATGGAGGTGCCCCAATGATAGTTAAGTAATGTCTTTGATTGATGGCCCAAGGAGTCATTGGTTGCCTAGAATATTATCTACTTTGTGTATATATATATACTGTGTGTATATACTGTATACCCTGTGTGTGTGTGTGTGTGCGTGTGTCTTGGCATATTCGTGTTTCTTCCCATTTAAGGTTCAGTGAATCCTGGTGACATTTCAACGAGATCCCACTCGTCACCTTCAGGCTGGTGCTTTCGGCTTTGTGCTCAGGCGAACAAAGCATAACCTGAGCTGCCGTCCCTCTATAAATACTGGTGGGTGGGTCTGGAGTGCTGCAAGCGGGTTGTTTGTTTGTCTTGAAACTTCCTGATTAGTTGGTGGGATAACAGCTTGACTAATTGATGCAGTTGAGGTATGCAGATTATTTATTTAATTGGATTTGTATGCCGCCCCTCTCCGAGGACTCGGGGTGGCTCACAGCAAGTACAAAAACAGAACAATTATATGAATCCAATTAATAATACATTAAAACAACCATTAAATTCAATTTAAAGAGAACCTATTGAACCAATCATTCAACAATCATACTGAAAACATTCATTGGTCAGGGGGAAGATCTAAAAGCCCCAGGCCTGGTGACAAATATGAGTTTTTAAACTCTTTCGGAAGGCGAGGAGGGTGGGGGCAGTGCAAGTCTCCGGGGGGAGCTGATTTCAGATGGCCGGGGCTCCCACAGAGAAGGCTCTTCCCCTAGGTCCCACCAGCTGACATTGTTTGGTCAACAGGATCCTAAGGAGACCAACTCTGTGGGACCTCTCTGGTTGCTGGGTTTCATCTAGCAGAAAGCAGTCTCAGAGATAGTCTGGTCCTATGCCATGTAGGGCTTTATAGGTCATAACCAACACTTGGAATTGTGTCAAGAAACAGATTGGTAGCCAATGTAGTCCACAGAGTGATGGCGAGATGTGGGCATTTCTTGGAAGGCCCAAGACTGATTGCGCGGCTGCATTTTTGATGAGTTGAAGTTTATGAACACTCTTCAAAGTTAGCCCCATGTAGAGAGCATTGCAGTAGTCGAACCTCGAGGTGATAAGGGCATGAGTGACCATGAGTAAAGACTCCCTGTCCAAGTAGGGCCACAACTGGTGCACCAGGCGTACCCAGTTAATTGGGTTTTTGCAGAATAGGGGTGACATCCTGAGTAGTTGTGGCAGTTGGAGCCTGCAGACTTGTGAGCTGTTTTGTAATATATGTCTGTGGTGTAACATCCCGGGTTTTGGTTTGGCTGTGAGTTTGTAGTCTAGTCATGTGTTTATGCTGTGTGTCAGTTTGCTTTGTGTGTGTGTTGGAGGGGGGTACACAAACACCACACAATCTGCTTTCCCCAAAACAAAACATCCCCTGATCATAAGCCCTATCAGGCTTTTGAGTGCATGGCAATAAGGCCAAACACTTATTTCAGGGTTGGAATAAAATATAAGACAGGGTCTTATTTTTGATGAAACATGGTGTGTATATATATATACATGACATAACACCACATGCATACACAGAAAACTGAGAATTACTAAGATATCTCTTTGTTACAATAAGGTCTTCAATGCATTGAGAGTATTAACCTTCTATCACTACTCTAAGCCTGAATTTTATTGTATTATCACTTTTTTGTTAAAAAAGATTCCCTATCCTACCTTGTTTATTCAGGACTATTAAAGAGAGACAGTACATTGTTATTCATTAGGAGCTCCAATAAATGGTATCCTCAATATCACCCATTGAAAACATAGTAATAGGCTAGAAATGGCTTAGAGTATGTTCTGTCGGGCTCTCTGGTAGACTCCTCCCGAAAATTCACAGGTACAAATTTCAGACACACACACATTTGAAAATTCAAAACAATGTTCTTTATAATGAAAATTCACTTAAACTAAGACCTCTTTTTGTATAGCAAAGAGCACTCATCTCCAAACAAACTGGTAATTTGTACAAGTCCCTTATCATCAAAGCAACATGAGAAAATATTATTTTACTGAAAGAGTAGTAGATCCTTGGAACAAACTTCCAGAAGACGTGGTAGATAAATCCACAGTAACTGAATTTAAACATGCCTGGGATAAACATATATCCATCCTAAGATAAAATACAGAAAATAGTATAAGGGCAGACTAGATGGACCATGAGGTCTTTTTCTGCTGTCAGACTTCTATGTTTCTATGTTTCTATCAGTTCTGTGATACTTAGCTTGCAGCTGTGAGGTAATTCATAGTCCTTCTTCTTTCACAAAGTGAAACACACTTTGCTCTGGTTTAGTTTCAAAGCGGGGGAAAATCAGCACACAAAAGGTCAAAGTCAGCAAAGCAGGCACGAAACACAACGATCAGATAATCCTCCACAATGGCCAAACCCACAGGCTACTATTTATAGCAGCCTCACTAATTACCACAGCCCGACCCAACCACAGGTGGCCTCATTTTCTTTGATAATAATCTCTCAGTTGTTGCTGCCTATGCATCGCTCTCCGCATGCGTGGCTGTATCATTAACTCTTGTTCTGAATCCAAGGAGGAGCTAGATAATTGATCTCCTTCTGAGCTGTCTGCCACACTCTCCTCCTCCCTGTCACTCATGTCTTCTTGGTCAGAGGAGCCTTCATCAGCAGATTCCACCGGGGGCAAAACAGACCTGCAGCATGTGGATGTCTCCCCCACATCCACAGTCCTTGGGGCAGGAGCTGGGCCAGTGCTAACCACAACAGAGTATATACCACTTCACTCTTGGAGAGGTTTACAATGTCACAACAATTTGGGTCCTCATTTTACTGACCATGGAAGGATGGAAGTCTGAGTCAACCTTGAGCTTGTCAGGATCAAATTGTTGGCTGTGGGCAGAATTAGCCTACAATGCTGCATTCTAACCACTGTGCCATCATGGCTCAACATAATAAACAATGAGCTAGGGTGGGCTTCTGAGAAAGATAATTGCAGGACTGCCTATCAAAAAAAGTTATTCTCATTGTATCAGTTTTAGACAGATGAGGTCTCTGATGAAGATCACATCTGTTCCTTTTTTAGCTGTTCATTTTGATGCATTAATATTTATTGTTGCTTATTTTCTTAATTTGCATGCTGCCCCAATTTCCAGTTCAACGATTCTCAGCAACATCAGATGAAATAATGAATATTGATCTTAAAGAAATGAACCTGCTGATTTTTTTCTTTTCTCTCTGCATCTCTTTCTTTATTGTCTTGTTAGTTACTGAACAATCATTTATAAACTACTCTGAGAGTCTTTTTGTCTCAAGAAAACATGGGAAATGTTTTAAAGAAATGAGTTAAAGAAATATAAAACTCAAATACCTCTTGGTTCTTTGAAAGAGTGGTTCATTTTGTACATAGGCCTTCCAGGATTCAAGACAGTGATTGCATTAGTGAGTGGGTCATTGCATTACAGTACAGTTTCAATCCAATACAGTGCCTTGTGATTCTTAGTCCAATTGTAGCTAATTCTTAGGTCTGCCTTTTAAATATATATACAGTGGTACCTCTACTTAAGAACTTAATTCATTCCGTGACCAGGTTCTTAACTAGAAAAGTTTGTAAGTAGAAGCAATTTTTCCCATAGGAATCAATGTAAAAGCAAATAATGTGTACAAACCCATTAGGAAAGAAATAAAAGCTCAGAATTTGGGTGGGAGGAGGAGGGGAAAGAAGAGGAGGAGGACATCACAGCTGAAGGAAGAAGGTGAGGTGAGGGGAATAAAAAAAAAATCCAAAACTTTAAGGGTTGTTTT
This sequence comes from Erythrolamprus reginae, assembly GCF_031021105.1. Classification (NCBI taxonomy): domain Eukaryota; kingdom Metazoa; phylum Chordata; class Lepidosauria; order Squamata; family Dipsadidae; genus Erythrolamprus; species Erythrolamprus reginae. The sequence continues at coordinate 29,999,615 of NC_091950.1, forward strand.
TTTTAAAAAAAGAAGAGGGACTCTGAGGTGGCGAGTAGGAGCACGCAACTCCCATACACTCGGTGCGAGGCTGCCTCCCATACACTGTGCCAGAGAGAGAAACCCAAGCAAGCAAGAGGGGATAACCTCCCGCGCCTTTGACCGAAAGGTTGCTGTTGCTGCTACCTGCTGCTCCTTCCTTCCCATGCTGAAGGGCTCCCCTCTTCTCTCGCTTGCTTACTTTGTAGCTGGTGCCTTTCCTTCGCTGTAGTGACTCCTTGGTTTGGCTGAAGCTGAGGCAAAGCACCCCCTTTTGCCTTTACGTGCGGGAGGCAACCTCACACCGGGTGTATGGGAGGCAGTGCGAGGGAGTCACCACAGCGAAGTGGTTTATTCCCTGTCCAAATGCCCAGAGAAAGGAAAATGCTTCATTCGCTCTGGACTACCAAAGCCTTTATAAGTGCCACCAAAAGGCTCCTCTGGCAGCCCAGAAAAGCCCAAGATGGCCAGGATTAAAGGGGGAATGGCAGGAAAGTGGCTGGACCTTCGTGCCACTCTCAAATTTCCGGGGAAATTTTTCCGGGCTCGGGTTCTTAAGTAGAAAATGGTTCTTGAGAAGAGGCAAAAAAATCTTGAACACCCGATTCTTATCTAGAAAAGTTCTCAAATAGAGGCATTCTTATGTAGAGTACCACTGTATATATAAGGCCACAATTGTGTTTATGGTTGCCTTTATATGTAAAAATGTTGCTCAGCTCATTACATATGATTGGGTGCAGTGGAAACAATGTAAATAAAAAGTGTACATGTAACAGATTGTGAAGTTCCCTAACAACAAATTTAAGAACGTCAATATGGCTGAGAAGTGCCGGGTGCCAATGGCTGGGTTGCCTTGGTAATTTCTAGGCACAGTAATGTGATTTTAGCAAGTCGAGCCTCTCATGAATATAAAATACTTTGTGTGGGGTGGGGGAGGACAGTCACTCCAGTTAGGACTTTATGAAATAAGGGAAGAGCTACTCTTCCATTTGTAGCTAGATAATCCTTGCTTACGGACTGTCGTTGGGCCAAGGAACTGTATCAATATGGTTGTAAGGTGTAAGGTGTGATAATGGTAATCCCAGCAGTCCCAAGTGCTGTTGGTTAGTGTTGTATGTGCTTCCATTCAAAGTCCAGGAAAGAAAAACCGAAACGCTATGTATTTATTTATTTATTAGAGTTGGAAGGGACCTTGTAAGTCATCTAGTCCAAGCAGGAAACCCTATACCATTTTGGACAAATGTCAATTCAATCTCCCCTTAAAAGTCTCAAGTGTTGGAATGCTCACAGCCTCCATAGGCAAGCTGTTCCACTGGTTGATCGCTTTCACCATCAGAAAGTTCCTCCTTATTTCCAGGTTGAATCTCTCTTTGGTCAGCTTCCATCTGTTATTCCTTGTCTGGCCCTCTGGTGCTTTGGGAAACAACCTGACCCCCTCCTCTCTGTGGCAGCCCCTCAGGTATTGGAATGTTAATATGATAGAGAAGAATATTTTTACTAGACAAGAAGTGATAGCAACAAAAGAAAAGCAAGTTCTGAGGCCAAAGGCATGTAAAATGCAGATACAAAGAATCCCCAAACCCTGCTTCATAAACCCCCTGGACAATTCATCCAGTCCCTATGTACCGAGATGTCAGATGGGTACATCAGCTGTTTGGTCTTCCACATCTGGTCTGACGAAGCCATTGACCTTGAGCAGGTTATAAACATGTCCACGTAGCGTGGCAGTCCACAATGAGAATTTTCCTCCATAACTTTCTAATCAAACACAAGTAGAGCAACCTCCAGTAAGCTTTCCCCCTCACCCCAATACCTAAGCTCCCCCTGTTTTTATGGCAGCCGAAGCAAGCAGGCAGAGTGGAGGCTGACAGTAGGTGAGGCCCATGTAGCCCTGTGGTCATATGATCTCCATTTGTGACATCCTGCCAACATTCGCATTGTGATGGTATATAATGAGCATAGGAGGATCCCCAGGAGGGAAGGAGTAAGAACCATCTGATAACATGACATCTCACATGCGAACAAGCTAACCACACTTTTAACGTGGGCAACCTCCTACCAACCTCCTCTTATATTTCTTGGTGATTTAAACTTATCACATATTAATTGGTCCCTAAATGAATGCACAACTGAACCCATCCACTCAACCCTCTACAATGCTATCACTAGTCTAGGACTAGTGCAACTAGTTACAGACAACACCAGACTCAACAACTGCCTAGACCTCATTTTCTGCAACAGTTTACACTCAATTTATGGACTCAAAGTAAGAGAACCCTTTTCCAACAGCGACCACAGCACAATCGACTTTTGCTTCAATGTACTTCCTCAAATAAACAACCCCAAGAACAAGACAACCAATTTCAACTTTAAAAAGGCCAACTATGAAAACATAGAATCTTATCTCTCATCTCTTGACTGGACCACAATATTCTCTGGCTGTATCACTGTAGATAACTATTACAATATAGTTTTGCTCGAGATCCAAAGAGTCATAAAATTATATGTACCTCTAATATTCACCAAAACCAAGAAAAATAAATTACCCATAAAAATAAGAAAGCTACAATCCCAAAAAAAGATTACTCTGGCATAAAAATAAAACAGGTCATGTTGCAAACTCTAAAAACCGCTATAAAAATTTATGTCACCAAATAAAGACTGAATGTACCAACTATCACATTAATCAAGAAGAAAACCTCCTACGTACAAAATCAACTAGTGCCTTCTATAACTTTGTAAACAATAAACTCAAAGACTCTAGATCCATCCCACCCCTTAAAGGACCTAATGATAAAGAGTATAACAATGAAACAATTAAAGCCAACCTCTTTAACACCTTCTTAAGCTCTGTCTTTGTTAACAGCAACTGCTCATGCCCAGCTTTTCCTAGTCACAACTCAACTAACTTCAATGATCTAACACAAATTGAATTTACAAAGGAAAATGTTAAAAAATCATTACACAACCTAAAACTTTCCCTTTCTATCGGACCAGATGGACTATGCGCATACTTCTTTAAAAAGCTCTCCTCAACCCTGGCTGAACCCCTAAGCATAATTTTCAAAATATCTTCTACAACTAGCTCCCTACCTAAACTCTGATCTCTAGCCACAGTCATCCCTATCTTTAAAAAAAGGTGATCCAAGCAACGTTGAAAACTATAGACCAACCTCCCTGACTTATGTCACTTGCAAAGTCATGGAATCAATCATAAACCAATCAATTACACTTCATCTTGAAACTAATAACCTAATTTCCAACAAACAATTAGGTTTCAGGAAAAAAATTATCCTGCAACCTACAACTCTTACACTGTAAAAACATATGGACTACCCAACTTGATCAGGGTAGATCAATAGATGCAATCTATATAGACTTTTGCAAAGCCTTTGACTCAGTAGTTCATGACAAACCTCTTCTGAAACTAAAATCCTATGGCATCTCTGGATCTATGCATGATTGGATTTCAGCGTTCCTGTCCAACAGACAACAAGTGGTCAAAATAGGTAATACCATATCTAATTCTGCTCCAGTTAACAGTGGTGTCCCACAAGGCAGTGTTTTAGGACCTACTCTCTTTATACTTTACATAAACAATCTCTGTGACATGACAAGCAACTGTGTTCTCTTTGTTGATGACGTTAAACTATTTAATACCACTGACAATACCTCTACCCTTCAAAAGGACCTTGACCATGTAGCTGAATGGTCTACCAACTGGCAACTTCAAATCTCTACCAACAAATGCTCTGTCCTACACATTGGTAAAAAGAATCCGAATACTAAATACATACTTGGTAAAACTGAACTAACAGTGGACCCTCACTCAGTCAAAGATCTTGGAGTACTCATTTCCAATGACCTAGGTGCTAGAGCCCACTGTAACAGCATGGGGGATTTGAGACACCTTTCCCCCAGGCTCCTTATAATTTATGTTTGGTATATATGTGTTGTCTGGTTTTAATTATGATAGAGTTTTAATGATTTTTAATATTAGATTTGTGCCATTATAATATTGTTTTTATCATTGTTGTGAGCCGCCCTGAGTCTTCGGAGAGGGGCGGCATACAAATCTAATTAATTGAATTGAATTGAATTGCCAAAAAGGCAGTTGGCAGTTCAAATCTCACCAGCTCAAGGTTGACTCAGCTTTGCATCCTTCTGAGGTGAGTAAAATGAGGAACCAAATTGTTGGGGGCAATATGCTGACACTGTACACTACTTAGAACAGGTTGTAAAGCACTGTAAACCAGTATATAAGCATAAGTGCTATTGCTATAGTGCTATTGATCTATTTGATCGTTTCAAAACTTGAATCATTGTTTCACTAGGTTCTTTTGGTGATGCAGTGGTTAAAGTGCACCATTGAAGGCAAAACCTCTGCACACAGCCTGGATTTTGATCCTGATGGGGCTCAAGGTTAATTCAGTCTTCCAAGATTGGTAAAATGAGGATCCAGAGTGTTGAGGGCAATATGCAAATAATGTTTTTAACTTGTAAACCACCAAGAGGATACTGTAAAGTATTATGGAGTGGTATCTAAGTCTAAATACTTTTAGTATTGCTATTGACTAGGAGTAATTGTCCTCATTTGCCCACCCCATCCCTAACCACAGGTCCAGAACTGCAACATAAATCTTCTCTCTTCTCTCTGCTCTTGCTATCCTGCATCTAAACCTGTAATATTTGTATGGTTCATTCACTTTGCTTTGCTAATTGGAGTAAGTCTAACTTTTGTTCCTTGACAATTTTCAAGTGTGATTTCAGGAAACTACATATAGAAAGAGTTCTGATAGAACATATGGCAAGAAACAGGACGGACAATTGTTTTCCAAGTATAATTACTTGAGAAGATGCTGTTTTATTGGATGTAATGATCGCACAAAAACTTCAGATAAAAGGTAAACATGAGAGAGCAGCTTGATTTCTTTTTTAATTAAAGAGAGAAGCAAATGTGAAGACCCCTCTCTTTCTGTTCAAGCAATGCTATTTTCTTATGGCTCTGAAAAGTGCAGATCTCTGTATCATGGAATAATGTTTTTTTAAAAAAAAAATATAGATATAGAATGGAATTCTTTATTGGCCAAATAGGAATTTGTGTTTGGTACAGTATTTTTATTTATTTATTTATTTATTTGTTTGTTTGTTTGTTTGTTTATTTATTTATTTGCTAGTATACATAAAAGAAAATATACATTTGTCAAGAATCACGAGGTTCAACACTTACGGATTGTCATAGAGTACAAATAAGCAATCGGGAAACAATCAATATTAATATAAATCGTAAGGATACAAGCAACAAGCTAGAGTCATACAGTCATAAGTGGGAGGAGATGAGTGATAGCAATGATGAAAAGTATAATAGTAATGGAGCCTTAGTAAACAGTTTGACAGTGTTGAGTAAATATATGTTGTGAGCCACCCCGAGTCCTTGGAGAGGGGCGGTATACAAATAAATAAATAAATAAATAAATAAATAAATAAATAAATAAATAAATAAATAAAGAAAGAAAGAAAGAAAGAAAGAAAGAAAGAAAGAAAGAAAGAAAGAAAGAAAGTGTCAAAATAGTTTGACAGTTTATTTATTTATTTTATTTATTTATTTATTTATTAGATTTGCCCCTTTCCGTAGACTCGGTGTTGAGGGAATTATTTGTTTAGCAGAGTGATGGTGTTTTGGGGGAAAAAACCCCTGTTCTTGTGTTTAGTTGTCTTGGTGTGCAGTGCTCTATAGTGTATATTTGAGGGTAAGAGTTAAAACAATTTATGTCCAGGATGCAAATATTGTCCAGGATGTAAATATTTTCATGGCCCTCTTTTTGACTCGTGCAGTATACAGATCTTCAATGAAAGTCAGGTTGACAATAATTGGTTTCCTTCCCCCTGTGTATGTGTGTGTGTGCATGCATGTATGCATAGACACACACACACACACACACACAGAGAGAGAGAGAGAGAGAGAGAGAGAGAGAGAGAGAGAGAGAGAGAGAGTACATACATATGCTGTATTGTATAACATATTCTTTTTGCTGGAAATGAAAAGGAAGGGAGACTAGCATAGATCTGTTTCAAGTTTATTTTGCTCTCATCAGCTAGCCATACTCTTACCAGGATTTGAACCTGGGGAGACTTCCTGTAAGGCAGTAGCTTTAACCTCTAGACCACAGGGTCTCCTCCTCTCAGCTTGTAGAAATATATCTCAAGAGAGCATAGCTTGCTCTTGTGCTGTACACCAAAGCAAAAGCACTTAACTAATCAGCCACAAACTATTGGGGGTGCGAATATATAAGCTTTTCAAGCTGCATCTAGATGAAAGAGGCACTTGATTGACTGACTGAAGGCATTCTTCCAAATTGTATCCCTATGCTATTGTACCTAAGAGACTTTCAAATGGAGATGCCGGGGTTGCTCTAAGACTTTATGCAGGAAAAGTAGCTCTTCCATTACCGAGAGGGGAGCTCTTTAAATGCAGCCACTATCAATGCAGACTAAGGCTTTGTCACACCTTGTTCAATTGCTGAAACTCCGGAGATGTCTGCATGAGCCATCTTAGATGAAAAATGAAACAAACGGCTCTGCAAGGGAATTTAACTGGCCTAAAATGCCAAACTATCCACTTCCATTTTCAGAAAACAGCTTGGCTTTTTCTGAATCCATTTTGTAGTTCTGTGCATATTATTATTGTTGTTATTATTATTATTATTATTATTATTATTATTATTATTATTATTATTATTATTTAGATTTGTATGCCACCCCTCTCCATAGACTCAGGGCGGCTTACAGCAATGATACAGTCATATCATACACAAAGAACTACATAGGCAGGGGGAGATGTTTCAGTTCCCCCATGCCTGACGACAGAGGTGGGTTTTAAGGAGTTTACGAAAGGCAAGGAGGGTGGGGGCAGTTCTGATCTCTGGTGGGAGCTGATTCCAGAGGGTCGGAGCTGCCACAGAGAAGGCTCTTCCTCTGGATCCTGCCAAACGACATTGTTTAGTTGACAGGACCTGGAGGAGACCAACTCTGTGGGACCTAATCAGTCACTGGGATTTGTGCGGCAGAAGGCGGTCTCGTAGATACCCTGGTCCGGTGCCATGAAGGGCTTTATAGGTGATGACCAACACTTTGAATTGTGACCAGAAACTGATCGGCAACCAATGCAGACTGTGGCGTGTTGGAGTAACATGGGCATATTTTGGAAAGCCCATGATTGCTCTCGTAGCTGCATTCTGCACGATCTGAAGTTTCTGAACACTCTTCAAAGGTAGCCCCATATAGGAGCATAGGTGAGGATATCAGTGGGAATATGGTAGAGCTTGATCTTATCCACCGTGCTATTACAGACAGCTTGACTATTTCTTTCTTGCCTTCCTAACTATCCACCCACCTGATTTTTATACCAAGAGCCAGAAAGATCTCTCTTTCTTACTCTATCTTATCTTTGACTCCTTATATTTGAGGCATGATATATGGACAGGTGAAAAATTGATCTGGAACTGATGACTGATGAGAAGTATCAAACTACAAATACAACATCGGGAATATGGATTTAACATGACAGGTCCATTCATCTCAAATTCCGCATGATCCCAGGAATTCAAAATTAAGAGTGCATGCTTCCCATGCCCCCAAATTGCATAGAAAAATTTTCTTGAATTCCATAATCTGGTGTCTCAATGTCCAAGTCTTCGAATTTAACTGCAGATTCTTTCAAGGTGTATATCCACACAGTGGTGTAGATTCATGTAATTGCCTCAAACGTTGAAGCATATGCTGTGTGAACATAGGGTGCACCATCATAATGTATAATGAGCAAGACAGCTTTCTGTTCAGCTACATTTGAGAAACTATTTCTGGCTCACTTTTCCGTTTGCTGGCCTCAGGCGCTCTTCTGTTTTTAACAAAACTGTTTTAAAATCAAAGAGCTGGGTTGAGGGTTGAGCCAATTGGAAGAAAACAGCTGAGACAGATGTACAGCATTGATACTAGCCTTACCCCAAGCCAATAATGGGCAGCCACAATTTTTACTGCCACACTGTGGGGTGTGGCTTATTTTGTGGGTGTGGCTTCATGGTCATGTGATTGAGTAGGAGTGGCTTGGCAGCCATGTGACCAGGTGGGAGTGGCTTGAACGACCATCATTGTTCAAGTGAACTGTTAAGTCCTCGACTTACAACCTCACCAGTGTCGCTCTCTGGGGTGACAATTTGCTTCGCGTTTCCCGCACTCTCCTTCCTGGGTCGCCCCCTGGATGAGGTTGGATAGCTAGGCAAATGGGTGCTGATTAGCTGTTCAGAAAAGAGGGGGGAGGAACTGGGTCCCCTGCAACACCTGTCGGTGCTGGTCTCCCTGCCACTTTCCGAGGAGGAGGAGGAGGAGGATGGGAGGGGGGAATGGTCAGCTAGAGCTGGGCACACAGCTTCATTTCCGCCGGTGGAACTGTGTCCCACACCGTCCTGCCTGCTTCCCATCCTTGCCCCAGGTGGACTCTTTTTAGACATCACCAAGTGCCCACTACAGTTAGGAACCATCCACCTCAACCCCTACACAATGCCACCATTGCTTATTGCTTGCTTGAGCAGAAGGGATGTCATGTGGGTGATTGGAGAAGGTTGCTAAATCTTGTTCCTCAAGCTCACCTTGTTATATCTCATGTTAATTTTGGGAAATGAAATGGGTTCCCTCCTTCTTTACTTTCTCCTTTCAACTCTAGGTTGAAAGAGCCAGAAGAGCCCTTAACTCCTCCACTCGAAACAGAATACCCTACGAGACTAGACTTTCAATCCTGGGTCTAGAAAGTTTAGAACTAAGATGCCTTAAACAAGATCTAAGTTTTTCCCACAAGATCATATGCTGCAACGTCCTGCCTATCGGCGACTACTTCAGCTTCAACCACAACAACACAAGAGCGCACAACAGATTTAAACTTAATATTAACTGTTCCAAACTTGACTGTAAAAAATATGACTTCAGTAACCGAGTTGTCGAAGCGTGGAACTCATTACCGGACTCCATAGTGTCATCCCCAAACCCCCAACACTTTACCCTTAGATTATCTACAGTTGACATATCCAGATTCCTAAGAGGTCAGTAAGGGGCGAGTACAAGTGCACTAGAGTGCCTTCCGTCCCCTGTCCTATTGCTCTCCTATATCTCCTATTCCTTTCTTCTATTCCTATATCTCTTCTTCTATTCTTTCATTGATATGTTCTATTACTATACCTTCTTTTCTATTATTTCTTAGATATATTTTACTATGAGTATCTCCTCTATAACCTTCATCGTGTATTTTACTATGTGTGTATAGATATATACCCACTAAAACCCTCATTGTGTATTGGACAAAATAAAACAAATAAATAAATAAATAAATAAATAAATAAAATAAAATCATAAGGGGGAAGAAACGATTTTCTCAGTACCATGGAGATGACATAACAAGAGTGAAAATGTAAACTATATTAATCCATATATATATATATATGTAGATTGTTCTGAGTTCGGGTTTTGCCCTGTGTAATATTTTGCATGTCTATGCGACGTTTCAGTGAAATCACATTCACCATCATCAGGCTGAAGTTCCAAGCTTCGTGTTGTTGTAAAATGTATATATATATATATATGTCAAATGTTTTTTTAGCTGGAATTTTTAAAATTAAGGGAGACTAGGATGGTCCCATTTCGGCCTTGTTCTGGCCTCATCAGCTAGCCACACCCTTCCTTACTGGGATTTGATCCGACATAAAAAAACATATATATATATATATATATATATATATTTTTTTTTTTTCTTAAGTCGGATCACCCTGGTATATTTAAGGAACGTCACAGCTCCTTTTTGCCTCTAGGCCCAACCCAGGACCACTACAAGGCAGTTAATATATTTATAGCCGACAACTATATTCTGTATGTGTTAAAATGTTTTCAGCTGGAATTTTAAAATTAAGGGAGACTAGGATGGTCCCATTTCGGCCTTATTAGGCCTCATCAGCTAGCCACACCCCTTTCTTTTACTGGGATTCGATCTGGTGAACTCTGCATTGTAAAGCAGAGAACTAGCAGTTAGAGCTATTCGATCTGAATCCTTCCAGCTCTGTACCAGGGAGGGGCTATATGTTTTTCTTAAGTCGGATCAGAGCTGGAAGGATTCAGATCGAATAGCTCTAACTGCTAGTTCTCTGCTTTACAATGCAGAGTTCACCAGATCGAATCCCAGTAAAAGAAAGGGGTGTGGCTAGCTGATGAGGCCTAATAAGGCCGAAATGGGACCATCCTAGTCTCCCTTAATTTTAAAATTCCAGCTGAAAACATTTTAACACATACAGAATATAGTTGTCGGCTATAAATATATTAACTGCCTTGTAGTGGTCCTGGGTTGGGCCTAGAGGCAAAAAGGAGCTGTGACGTTCCTTAAATATACCAGGGTGATCCGACTTAAGAAAAACATATAGCCCCTCCCTGGTACAGAGCTGGAAGGATTCAGATCGAATAGCTCTAACTGCTAGTTCTCTGCTTTACAATGCAGAGTTCACCAGATCGAATCCCAGTAAAAGAAAGGGGTGTGGCTAGCTGATGAGGCCTAATAAGGCCGAAATGGGACCATCCTAGTCTCCCTTAATTTTAAAATTCCAGCTGAAAACATTTTAACATATATATATATATATATATACAGTATATATACAGTATATATACAGTATATATATATATATATATATATATATATATATATATATATATATATATATATATATATATCTCCGTACGTATATTGTGCACCTAGTGATAAGTTACTATAAACAAACCTGATGTATCATAAAAATATTCTCTTATAGTCATAATATTATTTTTTTCACTTTTATGATGTGTACATGTATAAGTCACATTGTGGAAATGCCCATTTAATGTTTTTTTCTGTCATTTTTTTCTCTTCTTTTTTTCCTTCTTGTTATGTGTGTTCTGTTTGGAAGTTGGATTATATAAATTTTTTAAAATTTATATAATCAATAAAATCATTTTAAAATATCTATGAGCCCATTTGTGGCTTTAGAATCTTAAATTTGGAAATTAAGATTGCAGAAACAAAGGTGAAGTGAAAAAACATTCGTATACTGTAACATACGAAGAGCAGTTGCAGGAACTGGGCATGGCCAGTCTAGTTAAGAGAAGGACCAGGGGAGACATGGCAGCAGTGTTCCAATAATTGAGGGGCTGCCATGGGGAAGAGGGGGTCAGGCTGTTTTCCAAGGCCAGACAAGGAATAATGTATGGAAGCTGACCAAAGAGAGATTCAACCTGGAAATAAGGAGGAACCAGTGGAACAGCTTGCCTGTGGAGGTTGTGAGAGCTCCAACACTTGAAATTTTCAAAGGGAGATTGGACGGCCATTTGTCCGACACCTGATTGAGTGGGAAGTTGGACTAGATGATCTACAAAGTTCCCTCCTTCCGACTCTAGTAATCTGCAATCTGTAAAAAATTGCTTTGAAGAATATTGGGAGTGGGTACCTTCTAAAGTACTTTAAAGTATGCCAAACTTGACTGTAAAAAACATGACTTTAGCAATTGAATTGTCGAAGCGTGGAACTCACTACCGGACTCCATAGTATCATCCCCTAGCCCCCAACACTTTACCCTTAGACTATCTGCGGTCAACCTCACCAGGTTATTATTATTATTTATTATTATTATTATTTATTAGATTTGTTTGCCGCCCCTCTCCGAAGACTCAGAGCGGCTCACAACAACAGAACAGTACAAATCCAATGATTAAAACAATTTAAAAACCTTAATATAAAAATAATCATACATCTCATACAAACTATACAAGTTCCTAAGAGGTCAGTAAGAAGCGTACATAAGTGGACCAGAGTGCCTACCGTCCTCTGTCCTATAGTCTCTCCTATATCTCCTATATCTTCTCTTCTATCTCTTCTATCCATTATATTTCTTATATCTCTTCAATCTCTTATAACTTTTCTGCTATTCTATCTAGTTAGATTTACTCCTATATTTTATCTTCTATACTCTCTTTGATACATTCTACTCGTATATATCCTCTATAACCTTCATTGTGTATTATTGTGTATTGGACAAAACAAACAAATAAAATAAAATAAACATCTATTATCAACTTAAGGAAGCGACATGATATGGCTTCCTTCTGCTACTGATGAAAAGTGTGAGAAAATATATTTTATTTAAACAACTGATGATAGGTCCTATGTACATGTGCTCCAAAGAATTTTGTTCCTTCAAGTGTTTACCAAGTGCTAGGCTCTTTGGATCTTCTTTTCAAAGCACGGTTTTCAAAGCACAATTCTCATCATGTTCTCTAAATGTGATGAGGCCATTCAAACAACAGAATAATTTTCAATTTAGAACCAACATATTTCTATGTACATTAGGACAAAAAACTGGTTCTCTGAAGAGGGAGACATTGGCTTTCTTCACTGATAACAGGGGTGTTTATGGCTAATTGTTTCCATAGAAGTAAATCATTTCTCTATGAATCTAGGAAAGCTAATATTGAAGGATCATGGTCAGTAGAAATTCTGAAGTATATGCATCTCTAAGTGTATGCATCTTCAGCATCTGCCTGTATAACTTTAGCTAAGGAAAATCCAATAAATAAGAGGCTGTCCTTTTTTTTTGAATTTGTACCATGACCATATGGCTTCACCAAAATGTTTAACAAAATGGGCAATCCTGGAATTTCTTCACGTTTGGAGTAGGACAATGCAACTTGACTTCATTTGCTATCTGGGTGTTTCAGTGATGCCCCCCACTCTGATTTTGTGCCACTATGAATGTCTTTCCTCCAATATAAAGAACATATGTCCACCATATGACATTTATAGTGGATTTCCAACTATCTATCTGAAATACTATTTCAAAGGAGGTTATTCTTTTAGTTACTCCTCTTTGGTCCTGTGGTCTTTACTCCTGTGGTCTTCTTTTAGTTACTCCTCTGATTACAATTTTTGCAAGTGGCATAAGAAGTATTTAGTGATCATCTACCTTCTTGAGTTGTATATTAAATCAGAGCTTCTTTCTCTGATATCAAATTAGATCAAATTGCCTCTTCTTTCTTTCTGGAACTGAAAGTACTCTGTGTCAACAATTATTATCCCAATGACTTCAGAATACTCTTTCAAGTTCTGTCCTGAAAAGAGTAGGGGATTTCTTTCTGGGATTATATTAATATAAAGCCATTCGGCTTTAGTCAAGTGTGACAGTAAACAAGAAAGTAAATGTCAAAGTCATTAGCTTATCCATTGAAAGTCAACCCAAGTGGTTTCTATAGCCCAGAATAATTCAGACCTGTTAATCACTTTGTGGAGTAATTCAGGCCATTCTTGTTCCTCCGGGGCCTTGGGATTTGTGGCAACCACTGTGGCCAAGACAAGGACAGGCTAAAAATCAAAACAAACCCATCTTTTTCAAAAGCACAAGCTTTAGTCAGAGCAAAAGAGAAGCTGCAAAAATAAATAGCATGTTTAAAGTCTGTTTCCTCGCACTGCCCTGATGCTTTTATGTTTCACATTTGATCTTTAATGTTTTTATGGTGCATGAAGTTGTCCCAAAGGTGTTTTTCCAAAAGGCAACTGGACTTCCTTGGATTTTCTTTGTAAACATTTAGCTTCCCACCCAAGAAACTTCTTCAGTTTTGACTGAATAGGGTGGAATGGAAGGAATGGAAACAGTGGTGGGATTCAATTTTTTAAACATCTAGTTCTGTGGGTGTGGCTTGGTGGATAAAGCTTGGTGGACATGTGACTGGGTGGATCTGGCTGGGTGATCATGTGATTGGGTGGGCGTGGCCCCATAGTGGGTGATAAAACCCTTTATTACTGGTTTGCACATGCAGTTCACATGTGCAGAAGCCTTCTTGGAAAGGGACAGCATACAAATCTAATAAATTATTATTGTTATTGTTATTGCTGTTGCTGTTGCTGTTGTTTTGTTGTTGTTGTTGTTGTTGTTGTTGCTGCTGCTGCTGTTGCTGTTGCTGTCATTGTTATTATTGGCAGATGGGCAGAGCTTCCTGCCACCAGAGCTATTGGTTCTAAGAACTGAGCTAAACTAGGAGCAACTGGGCTAAACCAGGAGCAACTGAGCTAAACCAGGAGCATGATGCGCATATTATGTCGCCCTGATTGCATCTGCGGAATCCTGCCCAGCCACCCTGTTTAGGGTGATTCATTCCCTCCTTAACCAGGGGGGAGCTGACAAACCCTTGCAGGGTAGTGCTGAGGAATTTAATAAATTTTTCGCAGATAAAATTGCCCAGATCCAGAGGACCTTGACTCCAACTGGAATACAGTATCAGCTGACAACGACTCAATTGAGATGACAGGGGCGTGTCTTAGTCCTGTTGTATGGGAGGAGTTTGACCTGGTAATACCTGATGAAGTGGACAAGATCATGGGAGCTGTGAACTCCTCCACCTGTTTGTTGGACCGGTTTCCCTCCTGTTCTGCCGGCGTATTTTAACCGCCCGTAATTACAGGGTAATTAGTCTAGGAAGACACACACCACACGATAAAAGGAAAACCCAAAAGGTTTTATAAACAGCAAAACAGAAACAGCTCCCTTTTTAAATGTCAAAGGGATTTTCTGGTACACACAAGGCACAGGTGAAATGCAATCCAATTGCTCACCCAATAACTGGGAAATTGAGTCCAATTCTAAAGTCCAGAGAGTCCACACACAATCTTGAACAGCAGAAACCACGATCTTGATGAAACAATGAATCAGATAAACTGCCATGAGGCTAAAACACCAGTCTGCTCTTTTATCTGTAGCACTAATTACAGCAGCCCCACCCAACCACAGGTGGCCTCATTTATCTCTTGTAATAATCCTTCAGTTTTTGTCTCCTATGCATCACTCTATGAATGTGTGGATGTGTCATAACTTCTTGTTCGGAATCCAGGGATGATAAGGATGATTGATCTCCTCCTGGGCTGTCTGCCAAATTCCCCTCCTCCCTGTCACTCACGCTTCATTGGTCAGAGGAGACTTCGTTGGCGGATTCTACCGGGAGCAAAACAGGCCTGCGGTATGTGGATGTCTCCCCCACATCCACATCCACATTCCTTAGGGCAGGAGCTGGGCCAGAGCTAACCACAACACCTCCTGGCTGGTCTCAGCCAACAGGTAGGTGACATGGAGCTGGGTCTGGGAGATTGTCAATGCTTGTTTGAGGGAGGAGTCCTTTCCGGCTCCCTACAAGGAGGGACTTGTGCACCCCCTCCTCAAGAAGCCTTCTCTGGACCCAGCTGTATTCAATAACTATCATTCAGTCTCCAACCTTCCCTTTATGGGGAAGGTTGTTGAGAAAGTGGTGTCGCTCCAGCTCCTATTGTCCTTGGATGAAGCCGATTATCTGGGACTTCAACAGTAAGGATTTAGACTTGGCTACAGTATGGAAACTGCTTTGGTTGTGCTGATGGATGATCTCTGGCAGGCCCGGGATAGGGGGTTTATCCTCTATTATGGTATTTCTTGACCTCTCAGCAGCACAGAAGGATATCATCAATCATGGTATCCTTCTGCACTGGCTGGAGGGGTTGGGAGTGGGAGGCACCATTTTACGGTGGTTCTCCTCCTACCTCTTTGGTTCCTTCTTGATGCTGAGGGTATCCATCCCATCCCCTCCAAGATTGAGGCCATCCAGCTGGCTCCTCACCCTTCCTCTAAGGCTCAAATCAAGGTTTTCCTGTGGTTGCTTAATTTCTATTCTGCTTTCCTCCCTCCTGTACACACACACACACACACACACACAAGGAAGGAGGGATGGAGAGAAAGAGAGAGAGAGAGAGAGACAGAGCGGACAGAGAAAGGAATGCTGCCTCTGTTTAAGGCAGCTGCATTCTTTCCTGGGATTATGCAGCTACCTGGAATTATACAGCTGCCTTTCTTCCCCAGAAAAAGGCCATATTTTGTTTAAAGAAAAGCATCCCTGTTTCCTGTTCCCCATAGTAATGTACAGTCCTGTGCTTATAATTTTTCTGCTTTTTCAAGACAGATGGACACACTTCTAAACAAAACACTGGCTGCAGATAGCTCTTTTTCACATTGCAGGAAAGTTCAGAAATAACTCAGTGAGTTAACATCTGAGTAGCTTTATTTTGGGCCAGTCATTCCTTCTCTCAGCCCAGCCTACCTCACAGAACTGTGGTTGGAAAATAGGAGGAGAAGGGATATATGGAATGTTTGCTGTGATGGAATATAAATAAAGAAGCAAATTATTTGTTTGGAGAATGGTGTTTTGCTTTGTGGCAAGTCAGCTTCCATTTTTTTTTAAGTTTAAACATATTTTAACCAACTCAAAAAGCTCAAACTGCCCAAGGAGCTGCTGATACAGTTCTACAGAGGAATTGAGTCTGTCATCTACACCTTCATAGCTGTCTAGTTTGGTTCTGCAACCCAACAGACTTCAGAGGATACTCAGAACTGCAGAAAAAATAATTGCTGCCAACCTGCCTTCCATTGAGGACCTGTATACTGCATGAGTCAAAAAGAGGGTGGTGAAAATATTTACTGACCCCTCACATCCTGGACACAAACTGTTTCAACTCCTACCCTCAAAACATCGCTACAGAGCACTGCACACCAAGATAACTAGAAACAAGAACAGTTTTTTTCCCAAACGCCATCACTCTACTAAACAAATAATTCCCTCAACACTGTCAACTTTTCACTAAGTCTGTACTTCTATTTCTACTAGTTTTTTTCCCCTCATCATTCCTATCATCCTTTTCCTCTCACTTAGGACTGTATGATTGCAACTTGTTGCTTGTATCCTAAGATTTTTAATAGTGAGTGTTTATTCATTGCTTATTTGACCCCTATGACAATCATTAAGTGTTGTACCACATGATTCTTGACAAATGCATCGTTTTCTTTTATGTACACCGAGAGCATGTGCACCAAGACAAATTTCTTGTGTCTCCAATCACACTTAGCCAATAAAGAATAAAGAAAGAAAGATAAAGAAAGAAAGAAAATATAAATACAGGTGGAGTAGATAAATTGCAAAGCAACTAGCGAGATATGTACAGACATATGTTAGTCCTCTAGCCTCGAATAATTGCTAGAACATTTTCTAAATTCTAAGGTAACACAAAAAGTGAACAGTAATTTCAGCTCCTCCAAACTTCCCACTTTCTACTTATTCCTTTGTTAATAGAATTTGTTTCTACTAAATAATTAAAAAGTCTACTTGTGTACTTATGCTACAAATATGCAATTTAAAAATTTCTAGTTGTGGGAAATATGGGACATACCATTTGGATACCTTATGGTCAAGCTGGTTTCTGTATGTTTTTCCTTCAGCGCGTACCACCACATGTGATTGTAAACCTGATATTGGACAGAGAGATTCATTTTCTGTTTCCAAGCTTTTTTTAAAGAGTAAAATTGCTTTAAATCCTGCAATCTTTCTAAGAGAAAAAGAAATAAACCCAAAAAAGTAGTTAAAAAGAATCCTTTGCCTCTACTATTTTATCATGCCAGCCGTTGTGTCCTATATGGGTTTCAAAGTCTCCAGCAACAAACTGAAAGGAACAGTTTGTCTCCCACACCAACCATAAATATTTGGCTTGAATTGTGAAATCTGAGAATTTTCAACTGACGACATATGTGCACACTTTAAACTCAACAATACACTGAGGCAAAAGCTTGTCCACCTCAAGAATAAAACACCCAGATACAAACTGAACAATATATATGAAGTACTATGCAGTGAGATATGCGCAGATCAGTACATTGGAGAAACAAAACAATCGCTTCACAAATTCATGGCACAATATATGAGACCAAATCGTGTCATTGGGACAAGATTTATCAGTCCATCTGCATTTGAAAGACAAAGACCAACAGCAAAGTCCACATTCTGGACAGAGAGGACCACTGATTTGAAAGAGGGATCAAAGAAGCCAACTATGTTAAAATTGAACAGCTGACTCTCAACAGAAGATGGGGGATATACCACCACATCTCTCCTTTCTACAACACAATCCTTTCTTCAGTCCCAAAAAGGCTCCCTACTCATTTGCAATCTAATTTAGATGACCCATTCAGTCCATTCCCCACCATTCAGTCAGAACTGAATAAGCTTCTTGGATGAAAATCAAAATGTTTTCAAGAAAGAAAAAAGAAAATCCAGTTGCTTTTTGAAAAACACATTTGGGACAACAATGACCTTAAGAATCTCCATAAGCCAGGAGCCAGGATAGAGTTTGAATACATATGAAACTGATCTACTAACAGGCAACACAAATTGTCACTATATGAGAGTCAATGGACTTCAAGAGAGGCTGGATGTAGGTCTCTTATAGTGGTGTCAAGACTCCAAATGGACCACCCCACTTAGCCTGGCCATCTCCATGATCATTTCAGGAGGAACAGAAGAAAAACAAAACTTTCTTCTATAGAGCACTGCACATCAAGACAACCATATACAAGAATAGTTTTTTTCCTGAATGTCATCACTCTGCTAAACAAAAAAAATCCCTCATCACTGTCAAACTATTCACTAAGGCGGCATTACTATTGCTATTAGTCTTCTCATAGTTCATATCACCCATCTCCTCCCACTTATGATTGTATGACTGTAACTTGTTGCTTGTATCTTTACGATTTATATTAATATTGATTGTTTCTTGATAGCTTATTTGTACCCTATGACAATCATTAAGTGTTGCACCTTATGCCTCTTGACAAATGTATCTTTTCTTTTATGTAGACTGAGAGCATACGCAGCTATGACAAATTTCCCATAGGTCCAATCACAGTTGGCCAATAAAGAGTTCTATTCTATTTGGTTTGGATCATCTGTCCCCAATTGCAGTAAGTTCTGAATGACTGAAGAAGCCTTCTCGAATCCCAGCGACCAGTTAGGTCCCACAGAGTTGGCCTTCTCCGGGTCCAGTCAACTAAACAATGTCATTTGGCAGGACCCAGGGGAAGAGCCTTCTCTGTGGCGGCCCCGACCCTTTGGAACCAACTCCCCCCAGATATCAGAGTTGCCCCCACCCTCCTAGCCTTTCGTAAGCTCCTTAAAACCCACCTCTGTCATCAGGCATGGGGGAATTGACATGTTCCCTCCCCCTAGGCTTATAAAATTTATGCATGGTACGCTAGTATGTATGATTGGTTTTAATTTGTGGTGTTTTTTAAATTAACTTAAATATTAGATTTGTTTTACATTGTATTGTTATTGCTGTGAGCCGCCCCGAGTCTGCGGAGAGGGGTGGCATACAAATCTGATTAAACTTAAACTTAAACTTCTGGGGTATTAAAAAAGTATGTGTGGTGGAAGGGGGGGGGGAGGAATATAAGTGTTGCTTCTGTTTTTCATACTTTATTGTGATACCCCAAATGTAACCAGGGAATGAATCTTTCTCAAATGCTCTTTGACAGAGTAGCAAAAAAATCAGTAGCCCATACACAGAGGCACCTACTGATCACCACCAAATATCAGGTTTCCTCTGCCAGGGTGTCTCAAGCAAACCAAATCTCTCCCCCCCCCCCCCATTTGTTTGGATATCTGTGCATTACAAGGAGGCTCAAAAGAAATACGGTTCATCCTGACAAGGTCCTGCAAAGGCTCATTTTGCTGAGTAAAGCTGTCATGTTCTCTTGGGCTTCATTTAATACTTAGGGAAACAATGTTGATGTTGGTTCGGATATGAAGGACAAGTTCAGCGAGGAAGCAAATCTCATTTTTATACCATACAACAATAAGGTAGGGGATCTAACTTGCTTTCAACATCCTCGAGGGAAAAAACAAACAGACAGTCCAGTTGCCTTTTGAAGAAAAAAGCACCTTTGAGAACTTCAGCATCCAGCTAACATTTTGCCTTTGAAAACAGTCCAAAGAGCTTTGTTTTGGTGCCCTCTGCATAATAATGTGCTCTGTACATGTAATTAGACCTCTATTCTTCTTAGAGAAGGGCCATACTTACCTTTCCTGACCGGATCGGTCCCAGAGTTCAGTTCTGACTGAATGGTTGAAAAAAGAAGGGTTTATATTCCTTGCAGTCATCTAGTTGTTGGCACTGTCTCTGAGAGTCGTTGAGGCCACATGGAGGCTTATCTGTGCCCCCAGGGTCGCCTGAATGGTGCGGAACCTTCTTGGAACTGCTGAAAGGAGTGTGTTGTAAACAAGGTGCCGTATTCCTCCCCTCCCTTGAGAGAGGGTTGTTCAATTTTAATGTAATTAAATGTTTAATGTTGTTAATCCTTCCATTCCCCAACATTCAGTGAGAACTGAAGAAGCTTCTTGGATGAGAAGCAAAACTTCTTCAAGGAAAAATTTAAAACACTCTAGTTGTCTCTTTAAAAAAAAGACAAATCTTTGGGACAATCATGACCCAAATGACTGAGAATCTCCATAGAGTTTCCTTTCCTTTCCTTTCCTTTCGTCTCCTCCTTCCTCCCTCCCTCTCTCCATATGTACGTATGTATATGTTTGTGTATGTATACTTTCCTTCCTTCCTTCTTTCCTTCCTTCCTTCCTCTTTCTTTCTTTCTCTTTCTTTCTTTCTTTCTCTTTCTTTCTTTCCTTCCTTCCTTCCTTTTCTTCTTTCCTTTCCTTTCGTCTCCTCCTCCCTCCCTCCCTCTCTCCATATGTACGTATGTATATGTTTGTGTATGTATACTTTCCTTCCTTCCTTCCTTCCTTCCTTCTTTCCTTCCTTCCTTCCTTCCTTCCTCTTTCTTTCTTTCTTTCTTTCTCTTTCTTTCTTTCCTTCCTTCCTTCCTTTTCTTCTTTCCTTTCCTTTCATCTCCTCCTCCCTCCCTCCCTCTCTCCATATGTACGTATGTATATGTGTGTGTATTTATACTTCCTTCCTTCCTTCCTTCCTCCCTCCCTCCCTTCCTTCCTTTTCTTTCCTTTCCTTTCCACTTTCCTTCCCTTCCCCTCCCTTCCCCACCCCTCCCATGAAGGGCTGCTCATCTTCTGGGCTACTGATGTGCTCTCTGAGACCAGCACATTCATGTCAGCGCAAGATTCTGCTTCTGCGCATGCGCCACAAGTGAAATCTCACACGAGAATGCTCATGTGCGTAAGATTTTGCCTATTTCCATTTCTTTGCTTCCGCACATGCATGAAAAATATGTTTTTCATTTTTAAAACAATCTTGCTTTGATTATTGTCGCATCAAAGCAAGGATGGAACCCTAAGAGAGATAGAAAAAAAGGAAGGGGGCTACATTATTCCCTCAAAGAGATTATATGGAAAGGTAGTATGAGGGCATCCATATGTGCAAATATCTGAGGAATCAAAGGAAAGGTACAATGACTGACGAAGAGGGAATAATCCTTAAAAAAAATAAAAAAGACAGACGCTGGTAGATCAGTTCTGATAGGAGCCAGTTTGCCCAGATGGAAAGAGAGAGAAGCAGGAAATGATCAATCGGGTATTGCAGTTGTAGTATGAACTGATCATTAGTTTGGCCCAATTACCAACCCAATACAATCTGTCCTGAAATATTTGAACTCGGCTCAAAAAACAAACACAGGGATCAGAGGAGGCAATCATGTTCAGCTTCAATGGGAAAACACCTTGAGAAAAAAGATTTTTATTTATTTGTTCATTTAATGTACTTGATTTATATTGGTGCCCATTTCACCTTTAGGTAGCTCATAACAAAGTAAATAAAAATAAAAATACACTGTAGAAAATGAAAGCAGAAACATGGAGCAGCCCTGGAGCATGATCTAACTTGTGATAGAATAGAATAGAATAGAATTTTTATTGGCCAAGTGTGATTGGACACACAAGGAATTTGTCTTGGTGCATATGCTCTCAGCGTACATAAAATAAAATATACATTTGTCAAGAATCATGTGGTACGACACTTAATGATTGTCATAGGGGGTCAAATAAGCAATGAAGAAGCAATATTAATAAAAATCTTAGGATATAAGCAACAAGTTACAGTCATACAGTCAACATGGGAGGAAATGGGTGAAAGGAATGATGAGAAAAACTAGTAGAATAGAAGTGCAGATTTAGTAGAAAGTCTGACAGTGTTGAGGGAATTATTTGTTTAGTAGAGTGATGGCGTTCGGGGAAAAACTGATCCATTCAAACAGGAGCAGGACTCTAAACCACATCCAGGGCCAGTGGTGAAAACTGATTTATTTTACTAGTGGTTCTAAGGGAAGTCTGTTCCACAGACATGGGGCCAGATCTTGAAAGGCCTACAATTTTGATGTTGCTGTACATGTCTTCCCTGCCAAATGTAGGTACCTTGATGGTGTAATTTGGTGTGTTTGAGCGCAGGGCCTTAAATACCATCACTAAAATCCAAACTCAAACTCAACCCAGACAAGACGGAGTGGCTGTGGGTTTTGCCTCCCAAGGACAATTCTATCTGTCCGTCCATTACCCTGGGGGGGGGGAAATTATTGACCCCCTCAGAGAGGGTACACAACTTGGGCGTCCTCCTCGATCCACAGCTCACATTAGAGAAACATGTGGCGAGGGGGGCGTTTGCCCAGGTTCGCCTGGTGCACCAGTTGCGGCCCTATTTGGACCGGGAGTCATTGCTCACAGTCACTCATGCCCTCATCACCTCGAGGCTCAACTACTGTAATGCTCTCTACATGGGGCTACCTTTGAAAAGTGTTCGGAAACTTCAGATCGTGCAGAATGCAGCTGCGAGAGCAATTATGGGCTTCTCTAAGTATGCCCATATTACTCTAACACTTCGCAGTCTGCATTGGTTGCCAATCAGTTTCCGGTCACAATTCAAAGTGTTGGTCATGACCTATAAAGCCCTTCATGGCACCAGACCAGAATATCTTCGGGACCGCCTTCTGCCACACGAATCCCAGCGACCAATTAGGTCCCACAGAGTTGGCCATCTTCAGGTCCCGTTGACTAAACAATGTTGTCTGGCGGGACCCAGGGGAAGAGCCTTCTTTTTGGGGGCTCCAACCCTCTGGAACCAGCTCCCCGCTGAGATTAGGATTGCCCCCACCCTCCCTGCCTTTCGTAAACTCCTTAAAACCCACCTCTGCCATCAGGCATGGGGGAACTAAAACATCTCCCCCTTGCCCATGTTGTTTTGCCGTTTGATTGATTGACAGTATGCCTGGTTTTTTTATATATATTGGGACTGTTTTATGAATTTCCTAACTTAAATTGTAATTAGATTGGTGGGTTTGGATTTGTTACTATGTACTGTTTTTACTATTGTTGTGAGCCGCCCCGAGTTTGCGGAGAGGGGCAGCATATAAATCCAATAAATCTAATCTAATCTAATAAGTAGGTCATCAAGTAATTTGGTGTGTTTGAGCGCAGGGCCTTAAATACCATCACTAAAATGAGGAGTGGGACTTAGGTGGAATTTGGAGTTGTGCACCAGTGTGTCCAAGGGAAAAACCTGAAATGATGGTGACAAAAAAGGGTTTGTCCTTAGCTAAGTATCATCAGCTATTTCACCTCATCACACTTCACAACCGCTCCCACTTTTCATTTCCTCTTGTTTTAGCTTTATCAAGGACAATGTGTTCCACATTTTAGATGTTGATTGCTTTTCTCTCCCTCTATTTTAAAGACAAATTATCTTCCCCTTGCCAGCCTGTCAAAAATATGTTTCAGGCACCACATTATCATTGTATGCTGGGTCTTCCTGTAGGTATCTCAAATGGGAAAGAGGAAAGGACATTTCTGTTTATTATTAGCCTTCCATCTTGATGGGGTTTTTCATTCCCCATCTCTTCATTAATATACAAATATCTTCATGCTCCAAGGATGAATGGTGTCATTACTTGTGAGGTTTCCCATTAATCTCAGCCTCAGTGTCTGTACAGCCAGAGGATGCCGAGACGACAACTCGCCCTCCGGCTGGATTTGCTGCAGGAGCCGGAGAAATGCTGTCCCCAGTGCAGCCGCCATCTTGTTGGCTGGGATCTCGTGATATTTTGCGAGATCTCAGCCAGGCCTCTCATCGATGCTGGCCGATGATGTCATTGGGGCATGGCCAGCCAGCCCTTTATAAAGGGATGTGCTGGCTTGGGGCGTCCTTTTTGCCCTGACGATGAGCAGGCGAACGCCCTTCCGCCCTCCCTATCTTTCAGTGTGCTACAGGGGTCGCCGTTAGGGGGTCGAATAGGAATTTTTGGCGGTCTCGGCATTTACCTGTGACCGTTTTTTCGCCTATTCCACACTGCAGTGCTTACCTTTGGTCATTGGGTTGGCAGGTTAGGGGTTGAAATTGGGAGGTGTTAGGAACTATGTGTTCTCCGTTGGGCATCCTTGGGGATGATTGGCAGACTCTCTCCAAGGGCTCATGATGGCTTTTAAACCGGCCTGAGCAATTGGGGAGAAGTTGCCTCTGGGTCTTGCCCATTTCAAT